>NC_133619.1:454463520-454763520 GCF_048593235.1 Sminthopsis crassicaudata
AAGCTTTTCCTAAGTTGAGCTCTTTTTTCCAGGCCGATTCCTCCCTGTAGATGCTCCAATGACAAATGATCCTATGATCCATGGACCCTGGTATCCTGTTGTTTCTCATTCAGGATCCTGGTTCAGACATTTGCTAAGTCTCTCAGATGTACTTTCTCCTCATCTCTGCCTTGAACCTCCCATAGCACTCATTCCTGAACCCCTGTAATTCTAGTTCCTTCCCTTGGAAAGTATCTCCAGCTTATTCTGCCAACATCCTGCTTGTTCATATAGTTTGCATATTATCTCCCTTATAGATTGTTAGCTACATGAAGACAAGGGCTGTCTTTTATGTTATTATGTTTTGGTAGTCTCAGAGGTTAGGATTTAGAACATAATAGATGATTAATAAATGCTTATAATTGACTATTGTGATTTTTTTTAAATTGGGAGTAAAGTTATTGTTACTATCGCCTACTATTTATATGTTGCCATTTGTCCAAAAATACATTTCAATATATTGAAGTTTGATTAAAATGAAAGATGCTCCAACAAAACCCACAGCAAGAGATAAAAAGAAATTAAATTTAAAATAACTGTAGATAATATAAAATATTTGGAAGTCTACCTGACAAGACAAACCCAGGAACTATATGAATGCAATTACAAAATACTTTGTACATGAAAAAAGTGAGATCTAAACAATTGGAAAAAAGTCAATTGCTCATGGGTAAGCTGAGCTATATAATAAAAATGACAATGCTGCCTAAATTAATCTACTTATTCAGTGCTATACCAATAAAACTGTCAAAAATTATTTTGTAGAACTAGAAAAAATAATCACAAAATTCATTTAGAACAACAAAAGGTCAGAAATATCAACGGAATTAATTTAAAAATGCAAATGGAAGATGGCCTGACTATCCCATCTACAACTTTATAATAATAAAGTGGCAGTTATCAAAGCCATTTAGAATTGGCTAAGAAATAGAGTGGTGAATCAGTGGAATAGGTTGGTTATTTAAAACATAATAGTCAATAACGATAGTAATCTACTGTTTGATAAACCAATTCCAACTTCTAAAATAAGAACTCATTATTTGGTAAAAATTGTTGGGAAAAATGGAAAATAATATGGCAGAAACTAGACATAGATCAACATCTTACACATTATACCAAGATAAAATCAAAATGGATTCACAATAAAAGATGATACTATAAGCAAATTAGGAAAACAAAGAAGAGTTTACCTGTCAGATCTTTGGAGAAAGAAGGAATATATGATCAAACACAAAAGAGAGAACATTATGAAATTCAAAAAGGATAATTTTGATTACATTAAATTAAAAAGATTTTGCACAAACAAAATCAATTCAGCCAAGATTAGAAACAGAAAACTGGGAAACAATCTTTGAAGCCAATGTTTTTGATAAAGGTCTCATATAGAGAGAATATAGAAACATATAAAATATAGAGAATTGAGCCAAATTTATAAGAATACAAGTTATTTCCCAATTGATAAGTGGTCAAAGAATATGAACAATTTTCAATTGAAGAAATTAAAGCCCTCTATAATCACATGAAAAATGTGCTAAATCACTACTGATTAGATAAATGCTAATTAAGATAATTGAGATATCACTTCACACCTTTCAGATTGACTAAAATGACAGGAAAAGATAATGATAAGTATTAAAAGGGATATGGGAAAACTGGAACACTAATGCATTATTGCTGGAATTGTGAAATGATCCAACCATTCTAGAGAGCAATTTGGAACTATGCCCAAAGGACTATAAAACTATGCATACTCTTTGATCCAGCAGGGTCACAATTTGGCCTATATCTCAAAGAGACCCACATGTGCAAAATGTTTGTTGCAGCTCTTTTTGTAGTGGCAAGGACTTGGAAACTGAGTGGATGCCCATCAATTGGGAATGGCTAAAAAAGTTATGGTATATGATGACTGTAATGAAATATTATTATTCTATTAAAAAAATAATGATCAGGCTAACTTCAGAAAACCCTGGAAATACTTACATGAATTGATGATGAATGAAGTAAGTCGAAGCAGGAAAACATTTTATATAGCAACAGCAAAATTATGTGATGATCAACTATGATAGACTTAGCTCTTTTCAACAATAGTGATTCAAGACATTTCCAATAGACTTAGGTTGGAAAATGCCATTCACATCCAGAGAGAAAACTGCAGAGACTGAATGAAGATTAAAGCATACTATTTTCACCCTTTTCTTATTGTTTACCTTTTCTTTCTTGTGTTTTTCCCTTCTGTTCTGATTTTTTTCCATAACCTGACAATTATGGAAATATATTTAAAATGGTTGAACATATATAAGCTATATCAGATTGCTTGCTATTTTGGGAAAGGAGGAGCTAATGGGAAGAAGAGAAAAAAAATGGAATTCAAAATCTCACAAAAATGAAGTTAAAACCATCTTTACATGTAATTGGAAAAAATAAAATACTATTGAGAAAAAAAGTTTTAAATATTAAAAAAAAACCAAAAAATGAAAGCTGTAACAAGGCTATGATTTGAAATATGGCACTTAAATTAGACAGTATCTCAGAAGCAGTAGAAATATTTAAATGGATCTTGGGTGAAAAGGAGCAAGAAAATTCATTCAAAACTTAAAGGAAGGGAAAAGAGAATCAATACCATCTTTTTTTATAATGTAGTATTTTTAAAAGCCTTGGCCATGTAGTTACTAAATAACACAAAGCATCACTGCAAAACTAGGAAAAGGCAATAATCTCTGTTCACAGGGAACTTGCCAAATGAAAAAGAGGGCTCCTGACTCAGCTACCTATTCCATGTCTAAATGTTTCATCCATCTTCCTTTCAACTAGGACTTTCTTTGAAGTGCTGTGCATAGAAGTCATATGTACTTCAAGTGTAAAGGAGTATTATTTTTTTCAGAATCCATAACTTCACTTTATACCCATCAAATAAATCAGTCCTTTTCTAATCAACACTTGAATGACTTTAAAGGTTCAGGGAATTCTCCAATATGTTGGATTTTGAAAGGGCTTATCATCAGCTTGTGCTCATTTTGGTCATTTGAACACCACCCATTCTCATTTCATCTTGACAGTCTGGGGTCTGCACCTAGATCTTTTTGCTAAGAGTTTTACCTCACTACAACTGACCTTATTTGCAAACAGTTCTTTCCATTAATTCATTTAAATTCAGTACAACAAAGATTTGTTAAGAAACTACTACGTATAAGGCAGACAAAACAAAACAGCTCCTAGCCCACTAAAAGAGGTTAAATTCAGGAGTGGAACTATCTACCCAAGTTACTTATACCTTCGGAATCCAATACTTAATGTGCAATAAGAAAATTGGATTTACACACATATATTGTATCTAGGTTATACTGTAACACATGTAAAATGTATGGGATTGCCTGTCATCTAGGGGAGGGAGTAGAGGGAGGGAGGGGAAATTTTGGAAAAATGAATACAAGGGATAATGTTATTTAAAAAATTACTCATGCATATATACTGTCAAAAATTTTTATAATTATAAAATTAATTTTTAAAAATTCAGGAGTGGGGATGGAGAGTGAGAGAAGTTGAGGGATGAATGTTATGTACATAGACACCTATAATAAAAGGTAAGTAAGTGGTGAGAGTAAAAGAGAGATCTAGACAAAGTGTTCAAGGAATATTTTTTAAAAGAGAGAAAAAACACCTTTAGGCATAGAGCAGGGAAGGGAATCTGGGAAGGTTTCAAGAATATACCACAAACTGATCCTTGAAGGAAGATTATGATCTTGAAAAGCAGAAAAAAAGGGAGGATACAAAGGTGAGACATAAAATGCTGGGTTCAGGGAACAGTTTGCCTAGAACATAAAACAAAATATATGAAATAATAGATATTTAGGTTGAAAGGTAGATTAAGGCACAAGGGTCAAATAGAAAAGCAAAATAAAATTTCCTAATTTCAGAATAAATAAATATGAAAGTGTAATAATTATAAGTAGTGAAAAGATCAAGGGTATGACTATCTCTGTAATAACTGAGATGTGGAAGAATAGATTATGGTGCTAAGTGAAGAGAGCAGAACCAAAAGAACATTACATACAATAATAGCCACACTGTGTGATGATCAAATATAATTAACTTAGCTCTTCTTAGCAATTCAATGATCCAAAACAATTTCAAAAGACTCATGATGGAAAACTTTATCCATATCCAGAGAAAGAACTGATGGAGTTTAAATGTAAATCGAAGCATGCCATTTTCACTTTATTTTTTTCATAATTTTTTCTCTTTTGTTGTTTCTTCTGATATAGAAATATGTTTTAGATGATAGCCCAAATGTAGCCTGTATCAAATTGCTTACTTATCTTAGAGAGGAGGAAAAAGAAGAGGAAAGGGAGGAAAAACTTGGAACTCAAAATCTTTTTTAAAATGAATAGCAAAAATTGCCTGCATGTCATTGGAAAGAAAAACAAAATACTTTTTAAAAAAAGAAGAGTAGATCATAGAAAATAAGTTAGGAATCTGGGAATTAAGGATGTATAAACAGTATATATTTTGAAGCTCCCTAGTATGATGGCAGGATTTGGAGAGGAGGGAAAGACTATGAACCAGGCACTGAAGCCCCTAAGGAAGAAAGGAGAGTGGTTATGTTATCTACTGTCAGAAACTTGATTAAATGATAAATCTGGGTTGAATGACCATAACAGGAGAAGTTTCTGAATGATAGTGCCAGAGGGAGAATCCAAAAGTAGTCTTGAGAACCACAGAATATTCTATGACCAGTGAGTCAGAGTTATGAATGGATGTGCAACCACTGTTGAAAAGAGTAGCCAGGAAAACTGTCATCAGGAGGAAGCCAGGTTTAGTAAGTGTAAGAAGGTGGAAGGAAAAAAAGGAAAAAAAATTAAGAAGTCAAGTTTGTTAACTGTGGAAGTCATTCCAGAGAGCACAGTGAAAGGTATGGTAACTTAAGAGAGAAACTTGGTAAAGTGGGAAGAAAATAGTTCAAAGGAGATGAAAATAAAGGAGTGGTCAGTGGGAGACAGAAAACAGTCTGATAGATTAGATCTAACTAGGACAAAGTACAAGGGGATTATAACCTCTATTTATCTAGTACTGGATCACTTCTGATTGCCATCTCATTCTGTTAACTTATACTGAGCTTGAAACCTATAAAAATCAATAAATTATCAAGCATTTATTAAACACCTTTTGTGTGTCAAAGACTGTGTTAGCCAATGGGAATACAAAAGATACAAGTGAAGCAAGATGCTGCAGGCAAAGAGCTTACAAATCAAGCTATTGGAAACATGAATTTCTATAAGTATACACAAATTAGATAAAAAATCGTAAGAACCAGAAAAGCTTCAGGTACAAAGTGATTCTTGAGTTGAATCTTAAAGGACAATGGAGATCAGAGACAGCAAAGCAGAAGGAGAGAACAAGCATTCCAGGTATGAGGGATAGTTAGTAAAAAAGCATGGAAAGAGTAAAGTGAGTAATTACAGGTAAGGAACACTAAGATATGTGAGAAGGAATATGGACATGGTCAACTGAGTAATTCAATTAAATCACTAACACCTATTTAAAATAAGTGATAGTATGTCCAAATAACTTAATGAAGTAAGAACGAATGTCAATCAATCAATCTCAATCATGTTTTTTAGTCTAAGTGCTTGTATTAGAGTAATATTGTTGAGGAATATCTGAGGTAACTTGGTCAAACTCCCAGCTTTTTTTTTTTTATGTCAAGCCATTTAGAACCACGATTATTTAAAAATTTTTAAAAATTCTATGCATCATTCTAGTAATTTTAATTGGGGACATTACTTGAAAAGAAGAGGAAAAAGAAGTCTCCTTTCCTTGCCCCATTTTACTCACTGTAGCAGTATCTACATTAAGGGCCAAAGTCAGAATGGAAGGAGATTCACAGATCCACAAGCAGCTCGGCCAAAAGCCCCACATGGTAACTGGACTCTAACATAGTGATGTCATTTTGGTTCTCTTCAAGAAGGAAGTACAGCAACCAACCAATCTCTGAAGGATAGATTAGAACATGCACCTCCCTCTTCTCAACTTCCAAGGTAGATTTTTAATATTATATGTTCTATCAGATACTATCAATTCATTCAATAGTATTGAGGTACTTATAAAAAAAATTCTTCATTGCACTGGAAAGGTCACTGATGAACAGATGATGGGTATAAAGATATAGATACCCATATGCATGCATATATATTAAAGAATGTGATGTTTTTAAAAAGCATCATTTAAAAAAAAAAAGAAAAGAAAAATGGCTATGGACTAAAATGGCAGCATTGGGCAGTGGCAACTGCCCATCTTCACATGGCTCTCCTACGGTACCATAAACCAAGCAAACCACTTCTTTTTTCTATTCACCTTTCATGTGTGTCAGCTCCATCAGGGCTAACCCCTGCCATAACCTCTAGTAGAGCGGAAGGAATTCTCCATGATACACTGATACACTAGAATTCCATGACCTTAGGCACAAGCACACCCCTCAGTTTAGGGCAGATTTCATTAACTTGTTAAGGTAGCAGTCTTGCCAACCTTGTCAACAACTCAAAGTTGTTGTTGCCCAAATCCTTCATTGTTTTCTATGTTTAAGAATACAAGCAGCTCACAGTAAGGCCTGGCACACAAGACTTCCCCCAGGGACATACAACATAGAAGAACAAAGGAAAAACTACCTAGGAACATCAGAACCCCTGGAGCCATGCTGTTCTGCCATGCAGATATCTCACTTAGCTCTTTCTCTCTTTCTCCTAAAGGATAATCAGCTTTTTTAACCACAGTGGAGTGGGCCAGCCTGGGAACATAGCCCACAGGTTCTGGCTTTCCCTGCTTTTATCTGCTGCCTGCAGGCAAGCTCACAGTAGGAGAGAGACTAGTGCCCTCATTAGGACAGCTGCTGCCTTCCTGCCCCCACAGCTCAACTGCCTTGCCTCCCCAAGTGTGATAACACCTTTTAATATTGACATTGGGAAGGAGAAAACGATTTCTTCTCACAACTTAGTTCCACCCTTAGAGACAGAATATTGGGCAAGCTGAACCATGGGGCCAACCCATTATGGTAATTCTTAAGTTGTCTGCAAGCCGCCAGGAAGATAACCTGAGTCGGCTTCATTTTGTCTATTAAGCCTTCCATTGCCAGATACTGTAAGGCTGGCAGAGTTTTTAACAAAAAGCTATCTTCCATCTTTAAAAGTTGTTTGCTTGAAAAATTTTCCTATATTCCCCTCTAATTATGATGGTGCAGCCAGCAAGATTTTTGTTTTCATAACAAGTACTATTTATGAACGTCTATTTTTGTTTTATATGAAAGGAGGACTGAAAATTAAACATATAATAGCACCTTTTTTATATTCATATTTATAAATGGTCTAGCTTTGGACTAATGGGCTAGCTTTGGAAATGGGGATACATCTCTGGACTCATTTTTTAATTATACTAAAAATATTCAAGATCTTTTACTTATGAATGCTTGTATAGGATGATGATATAGGTAGCATTAAGCTCTTTGGATTAGCAGTGCTAATAATAATTAGTACACAGATGTTACAATACCCTCTTTTTATTTTAGTTATGCTTATTTTTACGTAATGCACAAAATTTGGGCCATGTTCAAGTAAACAAAATGACATCGATATTTTTTCAGCCCAAGTAATTTTTGGCTCAATACCACCAAACTGAAAATCTTCCCTCTGTGTTGGGATCTCCCTCTTAAATCAATAACAGCTCTGAGTGTGGAGTGTAGAAGGAAGCTAAAACAAAATATTTGTCAAAGTAGAACAGTAGTAGGCACTATATAAATAAGCTACAAAACACAAATGAATATTAATATAGACCAATTAATCTTTTTACCAACCAAACCAGCAAATGATATAAGAGCCCCAAATGAGGATAGCATATTAGCTATAGCATTTTATTCCTAAATACTCCTAAAACCTACTTGTTTTTTAAAAGCATTGATAACATTTATGGAGCATCAATTATAGTAAATACTAAATTTTCAGGGCAAATTGCTGGCAAAATTATAAAGAAGAAATTGGTTTTCAGAGTTCCTCCTATCCTAACTTTAAAAGCCTCCCTCCTCTAATTCAATCAAGGGCTGGGTACCCTACCTAGCTGTTGCTATTGTTCAGTTGTTTTCAACTTGTCCAACATTTTACAACCCAATTTGGGTTTTTCTGGCAGAGATACTAGAGTAATTTGCCATTTCCTTCTCCAACTCATTTTACATATCAGGAAACTGAGGCAAACAGGATTAAGTGACTTGCCTAGGGTCAAACAGCTAATAAATGTCTGAGGCTAGATTTGTACTCAGGCCCAGCACTTTGTGCATTATGGCACCACCTAGTTGCCCTTGGTATCCTTACTAATTGCACCCCAACTAGTTAGAAATCTCTCTCTGAAACAACCCATCCAGTCCTGTCCTCCAGAGCAGTGTAACAGGTTACAGAACTGTCTGTAAACTCCTCACATTTCCTCATTTCCATTTCCACATTTCCTCAGTATACAACTTAGAGAGATCATAAAAGAAAACATCTGACAAGATTTAAAAACCTAACAATCTGTGTTCAAGTCCTCACTATACTACTACCAATCATTGGGGCTCAGTTCTTTAACAGGTAAAATGAGGGGATTAGTCTCTGAGGTCCATTCTGGATCTATGATCCCAAGAACTATTTCACATATTAATGACAATGCATTATTCCTCCCCCAGGGCATCAGCATTTTATCAGAGCACTTGGAGTCTTGGAGACTACAAAAGCCTTAAACCAAAAGAATAAATCTTTAATGTGAGATTTCTGCAATTCTGTAGACCAGTGAGAATGATAATTTTAGATTAGTAAATTGTCTTAGGACAACCATTTAATTTGTAGTGCAATGGATAGAGCCCTGGTTTGGAGTCAAGAAAAACTGGATTCATCTGGCCTCGGCACTTGGGCCTCTTTTCCTCGGTTTCCTCATCTATAAAATGGGAATAATAAAAGCACAAAAGGGTCATTGTGAGGATCTAATGAGATAATAATGATAAAGTATTTAGTATTGTGTCTGGCACATAGTAAAATCATGAATGTATCTATGTGTTATCTCAATTGATCCTTACAATTTATGAGATATGATTACACATATATATATATACACATATATAAGGTGTATGTGTGTACATATGCACACACATATATACACACATATATAATTCAAGTATGATTACATAATATACACATATATAAGATGTATGTGTGTGTATATATATACACACACACATATAATTCAAGTATGATTACATATATGTGTACATATATAAGATGTATGTGTGTGTATGTATATACATATATTTATCTAGATGCATACTTACACATATACATCTATGTGAAGAAACTGAGGCTGTAGGTGGTGAGTCTCAAATTCTCATCTTATTCATATCACATACTTGAACATAGCTGTGGACTTGAACAGAAGTCCCAAGTTCAAATCCTGCCTAAAATCTTTCCTAGTTATATGATTCTGGGCAAGTCATGTAATCTTTCTAAGCCTCAGTTTCTTCATCTGTAACATGAGAATATCAGAATAGCACCTATCTCATAAATTCTAGTGAGGATCTAATGGGATAAAATATGTAAAGCAGTTTGCAAATCTTAGAATGCTCTATGAATATTATCATCATTATTGTTGTTAATTATATTTAAGGCTTATCTTGATGTATAAAGTATAACTTCTATAGGCAGTATATCCATGACCTAAGAAAAAATGACTCATGAAATCATCATCCTTTTGAGTAAGAAAAACTGTTTTTTGTCTGCATTCCCTCACTTTGTTCACTATTTTGCTTTACTTATTGTTTAAGTCACTCCTGTCCCAAAAAAATATTTACTAGGAGAAAAGGTAGAACCAGGTGCAGGCATTAATTACTAATTACACTGATTTACCCAAAATAGATATAAATTCTTAGTTCCAGTCCCCATAGGTTTTCACATCATCCATGCATTTTGTTAACAGAGTCAAAAATATATTTTGGTCTGGAAATATGTCATTATTCCTTATTTTTAAAATAATAAGGGTAGTGTCTTTCTTCTACATAAATTATTTTAAAATTAAAACCTTCAGCCATTTTCTTCAGTTTTAAAACGATCTTTTTAACCAGCTTTAAAATACTCTTTACAATACAGCCATGATACTTTGCATTACCATCTGCCCTAAATGCTATCCTCCCACTCTACCTTGTTATTCTTACACCTAATTTTCTCTGTAACCCTTACACCTCCTACACTATCTACCGAACTATACAATTTTCAAGAAGGAAATGATCATTTCTTCTCACAGACCATCATTTTTGGCAATTTTTCCCCTACAGAGGGTGTGGCCTTTTCCTCCAGCCAGCTAACTGCTAGAACCTTTCTTTCTCATACTATCAGTGGGAAGGCACTGATGAACTACACAGTGGTTTTCAAAATAAGGAAGATAATTATGAATACATTGCTCTTTGACTCTGAAACATACTGGACACAAAGATAATATTCTCATGTCCACAAGTTCACCAACTCTATTTTTTACTAGCTCTGTCTCATTTTTAGCCTTTTCTAGTATGACATTTCTTCAGATCCATATAGCTCAGCCAACCAAATTTGGTTTAAAATAGTATTAATGAAGCCAAGGGTATGGGTTCAGTTGCCATACTGGCCTGTTAGATTAGCAGAGAGGAAATACTCAGCCATAGAACAACAGACATCATTAACATGGGGAGCCTAAGCCAAAGAGTATCTATGACTGACAATAGTCAATCATTGAGACATTGAAAAATCACACATCCTACTAATTTCCATATTAGGCTAATGTAGAGTGGGACTGCAATATAGTCCAAATGTTGTATAGTCATAATATACTTAAACTAACTTCCTATCCAGAGGAGATTTTCTTGCTGACTACGGAATAGACATTTCTAAGTCTGGTTTTAAAACTATCTGGTTAAAAAAAAAAAGAGCAATGAATGAGAAAAAGGGAAAGTAAAGGCCTTCTTTTTTTATGTACAAAATAGGGATAATAATGACTGGTCTTTCATCATTCATTCTATGAGAGCAAATTCTTCAGATCAAATGATATATTTGTAAGGAGCTTATCATAGTGTTCAACAGATGATTAATAAATGCTGGTTTCCTTCCCTACCACAACTACTCAGGTCATTCAGCAAATATGCAATGGATACTTTAGCCTGCTATACAAGGTTGTGAAAATCAGTTGTTCTAAAAGATATACAGCTCAAAAACACTTTATATTTATGCTTTGTAAATATGAAAATTATCATTATTTCTATTTAAAAGGCATTGTGGTTGATACTGGAGGAAAGAAGGAGAAGGTAGAAATGGATGTGGAGAAGAGGAACAAAGATATAAAATACATGACCCTGGTCTTCAAGAATCACAGAAAGTTAGAGACAAACCCCTTCTTCCATTGTAAAGGTCTAGATAAGGCCCACAAAAAAAGTGAATTGTTTTAAATGACTAACGTGGAAATGTTTTACATGATTGCACATGTATAACCTATATCAGATTGCTTACCATCTTAGGAAGGGAGGAGAGAAAAGAGGGAGAGACAGAATTTGGAATTCAAAACTTAAAAAAAAAAAAAGTTTAAAATTGTTTACATATGTAATTGGAGGAAAATAAAACATTATTGAAAAAAAAAACTAAAAGTAGGATAAAGGACAATTGTACCTCTGGAAATGATAACTTATTTTTAAAAACTGATTTTTAAAAATTAATTATTTTTCTGAAAGTTTCCTCCCCTTTCCCCCACCATAGTCACAGAATGAGGATTTGAACTGTGTTTCCCTAAATCTAGAAACAATGATCTTTTGATGTCAGCTAATACTCTCCTGAGAAAGAGGCAGCAAACACATCTAAAGATGATACATGGCAATGCCTGTTTTAGGAAACCCTCCAAATCACACATGCAGTTTTGGCTCCCCAAGGGATGACTATCCCAGGGTGAAGGTACTCTGTGATTCCTCATTCCAAAAACTATAGCTCATGAACCCTATCAATATGTTAACCTTGGCTCTAGACAGAGTGAATCAGCTACAAAGGAATTTACTGAAATAGTAATTAATAATAAGAATGAAAACTAATATTTATATGCCGATTATATGCCAGGACTGTGCTACATTTGCGATTTTTACAAGCACTTTACAATAATCTCATTTGAACTTCACAACAACTCTTTGATGATGGAAAATAAAGCAGACAAAGATGAAGTAACTTGACTCAGATCACAAAGCTAGTAAGTATCTAAGGCTTAATTTGAACTCAAATATTCCTGACTCCAGGGCTGATATTCTATCCACTGTACTACCTAGTATCAGCATGACATGATGCCACATAAATGAAATAAACAACATGTTAAAGACTTTAAAATTATATGAGATGATTTCTGGGTCATGTGAGCAGTAAAGATATATAAAGGAGCAGGTGGCATTAGGACTTGCAAGATGGGTACAAGTTTGAAGTGAGAGAAAGAAAAGGAAATTTCTGGGGAACAAAGGCAAAGAATAGATTATTTTTGTGAAAGTTTGGGTTCACATAAAGGAGTGATATAAAATAAGATTGGAAAAAGGACAAATTATAGGGGATCTTAACTATGTTAAGGATCTTACATCTTGAAGTTTTGTCTTGATTCAAATGCAAATGCATTTGTATTTGCATATCATTTAAAAGTCTTTCACTACCTGACTCAACCCAACCTTTCTGGTTTTCTTGTATGCTATTCTCCTTTCTACCCACTATAGTATGGCTAAATAGGCCTTCAGGAAGTTTGTATACATAGAACATGATCTCATACTTGAGTGTTTTTGTATGTAATTTGTTATAATTCCTAGTACAAACAGCATCTCCTATATCAAATTTTTCCTAATTCCTCAGTTGGTAGGGTCTCCCTAAAAAATAACTTTGTATTTATTTTCTTTGTATTTTCTATATATTTTATGCTCTTTGAGGGTAGAGAATGTTTCATTTCCGTCTTTGTCTTGCATGGTAGAAAGTAAATACTTAAGTAAATACTTAATTGAAAATAGTGAAACATCAAAGGTGGCTACAATATGATACTATATTTAAAAAGCTATTTCTTAGAAAGATTAATTTGGCTCCAGCATATAGTATGAATTGGATTGGACTAAGAATCAAGTAGCAAGACAATGCTTGAATCAGTTACTGCAATAGCCAAGGAATGAGGTGAAAAGGGGCTGACTAGGGATGGGAAGAGCAGTAGTGATGGAAATAAAAGAAGAAATAAGAGGAAATATCTGAAGAAATAACAAATAGGATCACAATATACTTAGATCAATAAAAGAAGAAAAATCAAAGTGGTGTTCTTTGTGGGGGGGGAGTGGTTACATAAAAATAATTAAATTTCAACAAAATTGCAAAAGTTTGAGGTTTTGTGTTGTATGGTTATGGTTTTTTACTACTACTTAGGGAAGAGACAGTAGTTCACTGTCACTAAACTTTTTTAAAAGGAGTGGGATTTAGTGAGAGTTTTGAAAGAAAAGTGAAAGCTATTTATTATATACATACAAATTACATGAGTTTTCTAAATATCAGAGATGAAAAAGGTATTGTGGCACAGTTGATAGATTGTTGGAATTAGAATCAGGACCTCTGAAATAAGACCTAGGAAAAAATTACTTAACTTCTTTAAAAAAATTTTTTTAAATAGCTTTTTATTTTCAAAATATATGCACAGATAGTTTTCAACATTCACCCTTGTAAAACCTTGACTTCCAAATTTTTCTCCTTTCCCCTAGACAGCTAGTAATTCAATATGTGTTAAACATGAAATCACTTAACTTCTGAGAAAATAGGTAGGACGTTTCCACATAAGGAGTGCCAGAAGCTAAGAAAAATTTTAGGTATTATTTTGATTCCATTATTCCTGAATAAGACAACACAGAGAAGGCAGAGATGACAAACAGGTTTGAAATAAGGGTTTTCCAAAAGAAGAAAGTGAAAAGCAGAATCTGATATGAAGGAGGACCTTTAAATCAATTCTAAGTTTTCTGAATTTGAAAATAAAGTGGTGATATGATTCATGACACACACAAAAAAGGTGATTTCACCAACATTATTTTAACAATCTAGAGAGCAGAGAAGTTAGCAGTGGGAAGGTCAATAGGCAATTTACAGAAATTCCAAAATGGTTAGCTATCTAGTGTGGCCATGATTGAACTAGTTAATACCTTATTACATCCCAGCTGCTTAGTGAATACCCCATGGTGGGCAGATTCACCCAGAGTAAAGGTCTTAGAATAGAGGTGTGATTGAATTGGAGAAATAACTCTCTGTTAATAACAAGACAGGCTTTTTTCTAATCTCAGCTGCCCTTGTCCCTTGAGGAGCCTAGTGTGGTATATGTACATTGACCATATGTCTTAGATTTTCCAGAACAGTTCTGATTTCAAGAAAAGAAAGTGTATTTTAATAAGGTTTTGCAAAAATAAATATCTTTTGGCAGACCACATGTCCTTATTTGGGAAAATACAGTCACCATAAGCATACCCCAAAAAGAGGTTAACAAAGTCCAACTCTGGCATGAACTACAAGGATTTTAACCTTCTCCATTATCCCCAACTTGGGCATCAGAAAGGACATAAGTGAAAGAAAGGTATTTAGCACCTAAAAGAAATAAATTAAACTGGTCCCACTTCTTAAATCATAGAAAAGGAAGGTGAAGAAATAAGGAAAAAGGGTGTGATGTTTTGTTCATCCTTTTTTCCAAGTTTCTATCTCTCCTTTATGACACTGTTAAGTTTGAGTATGAAGCTTGTTGGGTTAGCGTGAAAGGTTTAAAGGGTAAGATCTTTGGTAACTCAAATAGTCTTACTTAGAAGCTATTGAGGTAGAAAAGGGATCACTTGGTCCCTAAAGAATGTGATGACTTCTATCGAGTTGAAAGTCAATAGAAGCATGAAGAAGGAATAAAAAAGTAAAGCAGGGATGGTTTCTGCCCCCTTGTCTGGACACAGATGTTTAGGGATGAGAACATACTCTCTTTTTTTGTGCTAGACCATACATTTTGTGGGTTAATAAATAAAATTCCTGAATGTAGGGGAGTTGTATTAACTTAAATCCCCAGGACTCACTTCATCCCAGCTTCTATGAAAGTATGCTTGCTACAAACTTAGAGTTTAGTTTCTGATCAGTTTCCCTGAAGACTGACAAAAACTCTTCCTTGGATCTAGTCTAAATGTCAAGTAGTCAATTCATCAGAACTTTGGAAGATTCAATCACAGTTTTATTTCCTTGTATAATAATGTTTAAATGACTGAATGCTTTAAACTTTGCATTACTGCAAAAATTCCCCATGGAAAAAAAGGATATTTAGTATATTGGCATATTTGTTTTTAGCTAAATTTTCCCAAAGTAATCAGTGTGCATTTTAGTCTTGTGTTTGATAAACATATGTTCCTGTTTTTTTAAAATAGAAATTTGTATGTGGAATTTATTAGGATCCCATCTATCATAATATGATATCATCAATATTGAAATACGCATCCAATGTTCTCTAGACTAACATTCCACTGGAAAATCAGGGGAATAGCCTCATTAACAATCTCTGCTACAACAGTAGGAGTTTGGGATTGCTCACAATGACTAGTGTCTTCAAATGTTGAACAAATTTTCTCAAGGAAGATGCTTTAGCCTAATCTAGAATAGCTTTAGAGGGAACAACTAATAAGATTAAAGAGACTTTTTTTTTTTTTTTTTTTTTTTTTTTGGTATTTGCATATCCAGAGTCTAAAATAATGTCTGGCACAAAGGAGACATTTAGTAAATATCTGTTGAATTGAAATTAGGAGGCAGATTTTGGTTTAATAAGGGAAAAACAAACCTTCTAACAATTAGAATAATCCAAAGATGTAATATGCTGATTTATGAAAGGGTAGATCCCACTAAAATCAAGAGCTGCTAGGTAGCTAGCTGCTACCTAGCTTCTAGGGAAGATGGTCCTGGAGTCAGAAAGGCTCATCTTCCTGAGTTCAAATTTGTCCACCAACACTTCCTAGCTGTGTGACCCTGGACAAGTCATTTCATTCTATTTGCCTCATTTTCCTTATCTGTAAAATGAGTTAGAAATGACAAGCTACTCTATCTTTGTCAAGAAAGTCCCACGTGGGGGGGTCACAAAGAGTCAGGTTGTACTGACTTGGCAAAGTACAAAACTCACAGAGTACAAAACTCACTTGGAAAGGCAAAATTTTTGAGATAGCAAGGAGTTAAGAACAATTTTGAAATTACATTCCTGGCATCTTAGAAAATAGAAAGTGTTTTTTTTTTTTATGATGAAGTTGTTCACAACAAATTACTTCCATCAGATTGTAAGCTTCTTGAGGACAGAGCTTGTTCCTTACCTTTCTTAATATCCCCAGTGCCTAGCACAGTGACTGGCATGTAGAAGTCACTTTAAATAACCTGTGCATTGGACCAATATTCAGTCAAATCAGTGAGAGTTCCAGGATATGTGCCAGTTTCTGTATTGAGATTAAACATCATCCTCTTCCCACCTCCTGCTTTTTCCTTGTTATTT
Source organism: Sminthopsis crassicaudata (assembly GCF_048593235.1). NCBI lineage: Eukaryota > Metazoa > Chordata > Mammalia > Dasyuromorphia > Dasyuridae > Sminthopsis > Sminthopsis crassicaudata. The sequence goes on from NC_133619.1 coordinate 454,480,114, forward strand.
TCTAGTCTACCAACAAATTAAGCCCTGGGCCAAGTTTAATTTTTAACAAAAATCTTCAGTATCCAATATCTTACTATGATCAGTAGAGTAAATTTTGTCCAAAGAAAAGTTGTACAGGAGTGGCAATAAGATTGACTCTTTTCCTTTCTGGACCACTATGTAATTTCACACAAGCAAAGCTCAGGTACAGAAACAGGACTTGGTGTGCTCCAGGATATTCTTACCATGCTGACTAAGGTAAGTGTGAATTACCCTTTGAAATTAGATCTCATACTGAATCTTACATAATCAAAAAGAAGATGTTCTGTAAGGTCCCTATTTTAAATACATAAGCAGATATTTATATTTCATTATGCATTATTGAAATATTCAATTTTGTAAATTGCACAATAAATTAAAGAAAAGAAAAAAGCAACATTCTTTAGAGTATGCTGGAGCAGGTCACATAATAAATCTCTTTACCAGCTTAACAAATTAAAAGTGAGTAAGTATGAAAGAATTTTAAGTTTAAACAACTAAAACACTATACAAAATTTTCACATTATAGTATCATCTAAAGTTTACTGATATAATAACCTCATCTATCCCAAATAGAGTAGAGAACTAGGAAGGCAGGTAGGGGGAGAAATAAAGCTTTTGAAAAGTCAAAAAATTTCTCAAAGTCTAAGAATGAAAGTTCAGCTCATATACTCTGCTTATATGATGGTTCTTCAGCTCCTAACTCAAAGCCTAACTCTACTGTAATTTAACATGCAATTTTAAGAAGCAGAGAAGTATTGCTTATTAATAAGCTTTTGAACAAGAGCAAAAAAATTTAGAAAATCTGATAATAGGAAAGAACATGCAAAAAAAATTAAAAGCAGATACAAAAATGAAACAAAAAATGAATAATAAGCAAATCAAAACTAAAGCAGTCTGGAGTTAGTAAGTTTAGTAGTGAACAACCCTACACATTTCAAAAGGTCAGGAAGGCTTTCCAATATTATGACAATCGGTTCAACAAACCTTTAATAAGAGTCCATTGTGTGCAGAGTACTATGATAATGCATGCTCTCATGGAACTTCCCATTAAAAAGAGGGATGAAACATATGCATAGAAAACTAATACGTATTAGTATATGATAAGTGAATAACATAGTTGCAAAACAAAGTACACCTATGTCCATGAAATCTAAAGAGGAAAAGTGCATGTATTGATTATAATAAATCAAAACTTACAAAGACCTTTCTTTAAAATAGACAAAATTGATCATGCAAATATTTAAGTTGTAGCTGGGAACCAAAACTCAGAAGGTTAAGTGACTTCTCTCATTTACAGAAGAAATTAAGACAGTTTAGGATTTCAACCCATGTTGAAATCTACTCCAACTTCAATGCTTCTTCAGGAAATGTGGTTTTTAAATCCTAGATCTTTTTTTCACTAATGGGGAAATGACACTCAGAGGTTGAGACTTGTTTATTATTGTAATTTGATTTTCAGTTCCATGTTAAAGCAAGGAAATATTGTTATTTACTACTTTAAAGGTGGAGCATGACCATAATACTTAAAGCCAAAACTATATATGGGAGCAAAAGTTAAGTAGGATCATACTGTTTCAGTAGTTAAATGGGACATTCTACAGAAGCCACAGACCATAAAAGCATTCTACTAATAGAAAAACTAAAATACCTCTCTCCCTGTGATTCCCAACTGACTGACAATAAAAATGGGGGGGGGGGTAGAAAGTGACTGGTACTGTCTTCAATATTATAGTTATAGGTCAATATTATCTTCTTTTTCCTTTAAATTTCCCTCCTTTTTTATACCTAGAGTCAGCTAAGCAGCAAAAAATGATTCGAGTTACTAGAGCTAGTCAAGAAAACTTAAGGTCAAAACCTCTCTCAGACACTTACTAGCTGTGTGAACCTGAATAAGTCCCTTCACATCTGTCTGCCTCAGTTTCTTCTTGTATAAAATGTGAATAATTATAGAACCTATCTCTCAGGGTTATCATGAAGCTAAAATAAGAGCATATTTGTAAATTGCTTTATAAAATACTTTGCAAACCTTAAAGCACTATATAAATGTTAGCTATTATTAATGATATCTGTCTCATGTTCCTTCTCAGCAATAAAGAAAGAAAAGACTCTAATAGAATACAGTATCTGCATATTTCAGGCTAATCTGAAAATGGAAAACAGAAATGTCTTTTCAGCACTTTCATATCTTATATTGCTTTATTACTTACACACTGCCCATTCTTCCTTTTGAACAGCTGACCCCACCTCTAACTGTCAGACCTCTTGTCATGCTATGGTCTCTCTGGTGCTAGAGATCTTCTCCTCTATTATAGAAGACCTATTCCCTGAGGTAACCTTCAATTCCAAATCAATTCCTTTTACCTCATTAAATCAGAGAATCTGAGTTGAAAAGTATCTTTTTCAAGCTTTTTTCCATAACTCTTTTATTGATTGTTTTACTTTGTGAATGTATGTTTGTGTGATTATTACTTCCCCTGTTCTGGACACCAAAGTGTGATTGATGAAGCTCTCTGTTGTATTAACTCTTTTGATTATCAGCTTGCAATCAACTAAAATCTGGATTTGGTTTTGTCTCCATTATACAATCCCCATGAAAACTAAAACATTCATTTATCAAAAATTCCTAGGTTTGCTACATACAAGATTGCTCTAATAAGAAGCATTTTACACACACACACACACACACACACACACACACACACACACACACACACACAGAAAGTTTCTCTAGGCGGTTTAGAAATCTGCCTTATCAATTTCTCTTTGCTGCTGATCTCTTTTCTCTGCCCTCCCTACCACATATACATCAGGCTTTGCCTTGCCTCTTGTTTTTCTTTTGGATAATCTGTATCTTAATTGCTTCACCTAGACTTTTGACCATATCTGTCCTCCCAAACCTAAATCATATGTTAGATTTGGTCCATTGTCTTTCTCTGAATTGTGCTATGTGCCTGCATCTAAATTCTGGACTGTTCACCTGGCTCTAGGACCCATGTTTGTTTTCATTATAAGTTCCCTAATACTTCACTAGGATAGTTTACCTCTTAGACTTGTGGAGGAGGAAGGAATTTGTGTCCAAAGGAGAACTAGACATCATTATTGATCACAAAATAGAAAATTTTGATTACGTCAAATTAAAAAGTTTTTGCACAAACAAAACTAATTCAAACAAGATTAAAAGGGAAGTAACAAATTGGGAAAATATTTTTACAGTTAAATGTTCTTATAAAGGCCTCATCTCCAAAATATACAGAGAACTGACTTTAATTTATAAGAAATCAAGCCATTCTCCAATTGATAAATGGTCAAAGGATATGAACAGATGATGAAATTAAAACTATTTCCACTCATATGAAAGAGTGTTCCAAATCACTATTGATCAGAGAACTGCAAATTAAGGCAACTCTGAGATATCACTATACACCTGTCAGATTGGCTAAGATGACAGGAACAAATAATGATAAATGTTGGAGGGGCTGTGGGAAAACTGGGACACTGATGCATTGTTGGTGGAGTTGTGAAAGAATCCAACCATTCTTGGGTAAATTGTGGTATATGAAGGTTATGGAATATTATTGCTCTGTAAGAAATGACCAGCAGGAGGAATACAGAGAGGCCTGGAGAGACTTAAATCAACTGATGCTGAGTGAAATGAGCAGAACCAGAAGATCACTGTACACTTCAACAACAATACTGTATGAGGATGTATTCTGATGGAAGTGGAAATCTTCAACATAAAGAAGATCCAACTCACTTCCAGTTGATCAATGATGGACAGAAATAACTACACCCAGAGAAGAAACACTGGGAAGTGAATGTAAATTGTTAGCACTAATATCTGTCTGCCCAGGTTGCATGTACCTTCGGATTCTAATGTTTATTGTGCAACAAGAAAATGATATTCACACACATGTATTGTACCTAGACTATATTGTAACACATGTAAAATGTATGGGATTGCCTGTCATCGGGGGGAGGGAATAGAGGAAGGGGGGGTAATTTGGAAAAATGAATACAAAAAAAAAAAAAAAAAAAAAGAATCCAACCATTCTGGAGAGCAATCTGGAATTATGCCCAAAAAGTTATCAAAATGTGCATACCCTTTGACCCAGCAGTGCTACTCCTGGGCTTATATCCCAAGGATATACTAAAGAAGGGAAAGGGACCTGTATGTGCCAAAATGTTTGTGGCAGCCCTTTTTGTAGTGGCTAGAAACTGGAAAATGAATGGATGCCCATCAATTGGAGAATGGTTGGGTAAATTATGGTATATGAATGTTATGGAATATTATTGTTCTGTAAGAAATGACCAACTGGAGGAATACAGAGAAGCTTGGAGAGACTTATAGCAACTGATCCTGAGTGAAACGAGCAGAACTAGGGGATCATTATATACTTCAACAATGATACTGTATGAGGATGTATGCTGATGGAAGTGTATATCTTCAACATAGAGAAGAGCTAATCCAATTCCAATTGATCAATGATGGACAGAATCAGCTACATCCAGAAAAGGAACACTGGGAAATGAATGTAAACTGTGAGCATTTTTTTTGTTTTTCTTCCCAGATTATTTTTACCTTCCGAATACAATTCTTCCTTTGTAACAACAACAACAACAACAAAATTCGGTTCTGCACACATATATTGTACCTAGGATATACTATAAGATATGTAATATGTATGGAAATGCCTGCCATCTAGGGGAGGGGGTGGAGAGAAGGAGGGGAAAAATCAGAACAGAAGGGAGTACAAGGGATAATGTTGTAAAAAAAAAATTACCTATGCAATAAAAAATTTTATAATTATAAAATTAATTTTAAAAAATACTTCACTATATCTGCCCCACTTTACAATGTGTTTATTGTAAACTCCTCAGATTTTTGCCCTGTATCTTTGATTGATACCAGTCCACAGGGCTGGCTTTTATAGGAATAGTGACCAAGAAGAGAAGCTCAGAACAAAAATAAATTGTTTCCTGTGTCATAAATATAATCACAACTGATTAAATATTTTTTATTTCAGATTTCTGATTATGGGGGAAAAATTTCCACAGACAAAAAATAAAACACCACAAGTAAATACTTGCAGCTTTAACACACACACACACACACACACACACACACACACACACACTACAAAACTCATTACTGTCAAAATAGAAAATTAACATTTCAATTTTATTGGGATATTTATTATAGAACTACCTTCCTCCTTCCAGAAAGTCACATGCTCATCCACTTCCTAGGTTCAGTGAAGGACATTTTTCCACAAATATGGATCAATGTGATTATAGGGGTAGGAGAGAAGGGAGTTTATAATGAAAGTAGATGGGCAATTGAAAGAAGGCAGTGGAAAAATTAGCTCTCCTTTAAGAGACATAGAAGACCCAGATAAATAAAGATCAAGATGTCTAGTCTTCCAATTCAAATCTGAACAAGTCAGCCTTGCATCTTGAAATTTTTATAACTCTGCTTTAAATTTTATAAAGTAATCAATCAGGTGAAATATCAGAAAAGAATGACTAGCAATGAACTGCTTTGAGTTTCTTATAGACAGAAGCAATCAGCTAAGATCCAGTGGAAAGCATCTGAGTGGGAAGTTTGTGACCCATGAGGTTGATTGCTGGAAACTTGAATAAAAAGTTGAAAGGCTTTAGGATTAGGCCAGACTAGATAGATAGTGAGGCAATTAGAATCATTCATTGCTGCCAAGGCATCAGGCCAAAGTGAATTACAACCTAAACTGAATGAAGTAGAATGGAAAATAGAAAAGCCTTTAATGAAAATGTTTGAGAACTCACAGGGGATGGGGAAAGTGCCAAATAACTGGAAGATGGCTAAGTAACTAAAAGGTCTGTTCTCCCACCGATGCATAAGGGATTTACAAGTTTAACTCTCATTGCTGTTAATAGGAATTCTATGTGTGATCCAAGGATGTATTCATGGGGAAAATGCATCTATTAGTGTCTTGATTGGCCTCTCTTGAGCCAACACTGGCAAAGGCTCCAAATTATGTGGTGGTTTGGTGACAGAGACTAAGGAGGACTAAAATGAAAACAACCACTTCAGCTTCCCTTTGTAGTCTTTGGACAAAGCAGGATCCCAAGTCAACAAAAGCTAAAAATTCATCTCTTCTATCATTCAGTACTTTAAAAAAAAACAAAAAACTCAAAATGTTTTAGAACTTAAATTTCGGTTAACTGGGGAGACAGAGGAAAAGAAAGGAGAGTCATTTCCTAGTGCAGTTGGAAGGTTTAGCTTTGGCAAGGGAAAGAATATTTTAATCTCCCTGTCAACTTGACTGAATGTCCATTAGCACTCTTACGAGGGCGCTTACTTTTGCCAACTTACATAAAACAGCACAGCTCATTCAACAGAAGTCCTACGCTTACTCACTAAGACTTGACATAACTGGTTCCCCAATCCAATGCCAATTTCCAAAGCCACTAACTCTCTTTTTTGACACTAGAAAAGAATTATAACTGTTTCAGAGGCAGAGTAAATTCTGACACTTACTAGCTCTGTAACAATGAACAAGTCATTGAACTTCTTAGTGCCCCCAGGAAACTCCCTGAAAGTCTAAGTTATAGACAAGTTCCTAATTTGCATGAATAGTAGAAAATGCCACATGAAGAGAGCCAAATCCTTCCTTTCCCCCTTCCAATAAAGTCGTGGTTTTTAAAAACTCTATCTGCATGCCATACATATCATCACTCTTTCTAAAGATCTTAACAAAAATTAACTTAAATCATTCAGAGCAACATTTAGCTCTTCCAAATTTTATCAAGGTATCTGTAATGACAAACACCCATGTTGCAGTTCAAGCAGTTCAAGCAAACCAGACTCAATAAAATTAATTTATTTCTAGTCCATGCAACAGTGATTCTCCAGGCTAACTCTTTTCTACAATTAAGGTATTAACTATTTTAAAACTTTTTAAAAATCTAGTGCATTATATTTTTAATGCTTCTGAGGACTTTCTCTTATGTACTCAAATCTTTAAGAACCAGTTTGAACAAGTTTTATAAAATAGTCTGAGTAGGCTTAGTTCAAACAAACAGCAAAACAATCTCCAGACCCACAGGTAGGTGCTGGATACCTCTTTCATTTGAGTTAATTAAAAGTATTTGATCCACTATGGCTCATTTTAGTGTAAGATCTTTAAAAGAATCGATTAATACATGCAAGCCTTGTGGCCGGATGTTAATCAAGAGCTAGCTAATGGTTACTGAACTATCTTAGAATTTGTTAGCTTTCTGAGAAGATGGTTCTTGAAAAATGGAATAAGCTGTTGAACTCAGCACTGTTTTCCAATACTTAAATAAATTTAAAAGATTTGTGGAAAGTAGAAAATTAAGAAGATTCTTTGGAAGGTGGATAATATAGTGAGATTACTAAAGAAAGGAAAAATATTATCATCTACTTTGCCAGTGTTCAGAAAGTTACTTGGAGTAAATATGACTGACAGAAGTGAAGACATTTCTGTCTCTTAATGAATGCTTAGTTTTATTAAAATTTCCATATTAAAACTTGGCTGGTATTCATAGGTTGCCATAGATGAGCAACACACAAAACCCAGAAAATCCACATGTCATACCAACACCAGTTTTGACAACAGGCATAGAAGGTAATCATTTGTGTAATATGATTTCATCAGGGTTGGAATGGTAGAGTAGGGAAGCTAGGATAGCCAAAACAAAGTTCACAATGTGTAACTTACCAACACTAATATGGTATTAACTTTATTACTAAATTTATTTTTATTGATTATTATTAACTAATAATAGAGGTAATATTATGGGTATAATAGATATCATATCATATTTACTATGGTTTCTTTTAAACAAAAATAGTAGGATATGCGATCCTATAGGACCTATTTCATTTTTGTCTACCTCTAGCACTTTTCACAGCATCTTGTGCTCTAGATACTTAATGTTCAATTAAACTAAATTAAACTAATAGATCTTACTCTTCACACATTCTCCATAAGCTTCCTTATTTTATAACATGAAATAAACCAGTATAAATTAATTTATTCATTTAATTAACATTTATTAAACACTTATTTTATACAATGCATTCTGGGAGGCACTTGAGGACATACAAAATAAAAAGTTTCAGATACTCTCATAAAATTATTACCTAAGAGATATTATAAGTATGTTCTTATGTATAATAGGATTATAAGCTATTATATTATAATAATAAAAATAATAGATATAAATATAAAAGACAATATTATAATAAGCATTATAAAAATCATTCTTTCTTGTTTAGGTCATTCTTCAGAATTTTATTTAAATCATTCCCATATTTAATTTTATCATCTCAAGGGTCTTATTCATATATTTCCTCATTAATTATAAAATATAAACATATATTTAAATTAAATAACTATATTTAAAGCATCCACTCCAGTTCATCAAATATTATATAATTAATAGGTTGAAGGAACCCCTTTTCTCATCTGTAGTTATTCATATATCTGGATACATAAAGCTCCTTAATCTCCTAGGATACAATAATTAAAATTACTTAACATAATGTATTAGCAGTGAAGTAAATAATAAAACAATAACACAAAAGTATTTATAAAATTTATCCATAAGAATAATCAAAACCAGTCACTTCAAAGTCTCACTGTAATTGATCGCATTTCTGAGAGCATAGCCACACACCAATTAGTTAATTCAGGAATAATTAATAAAGTCACTTCCCAATAATGCTCTTTGCAAGAAGGAATTAAAATTTAAAAATAAAATAAAAATAAAAAGGAGAGAGCCTATCATCTATTTTCTTCAGTTTATCTCCAGACATGACACAGAAGCAAATCTTTAGCTTTCCTCAAGCTATCATGTAATATTTTTTATCCAGTCTCGCCATTCAGAAAATTCTCTTGATACTGGTTCTCCATAAAATAACAATTTGGTTCTAACAAGAGATTTCTCCTTACCCTCTTCCTGTCTAATCTCTAATTTATCTCAAAAATTCTCCTAAATCAGGTAGGTAAGCTCATACACATTCTCTTATTCCACAAGAAGAAAACACCTCATAGAATGAATTACAACTGTAATTCCTAGGTTCTCTTCTTCCTAAAGAAAGGTCAAACATTTCTATAGCCCCTGTACAGCAACTTTTGAAACAGGTTACACTAGTGTACAAGTATTTTCTGTTTAATTTTCTTTATAATTTTCTTATTTGCATATTTAAGTTAGTGACTTAAGAATAACCCACATATAACATAAAACATACTATACAAAATGAGTGGGCTTTGTTTTTATTGTGAGGGAATGTTCCATACCTTGAAAATAATATGTAGTTAATTATTACTCTAAAAAGAAGCTGTGAAAGTCAAAAAAGACATCTGACTTTTTATTTGTAAATGAGTCAGAAAGGCAAACTCTTCTTTGAGTCCACTCCAAATTTTTCAGGCATATTTTTTTGCTGTCCTATTTCTGTCATATTTTTTTCTAGAAATACTTTAGCTTATTTTTAAGCAAATATAAAAGAAGATTTGCAGCTTGAAATTATCAAGACCATAACCTCATATAATTATGTTAAATAATATAAAGGCTTTCCAATTTGGACTAAGGCTATGAAATTCAGAACACAAACTCTCTGAATAAAAAGACAATGACTGAAAAAAATCCATATTTTTCACAAAAAGATCTTGGTCCATTTTGCATTTGTTTAAATTATATTTTTAAATGAAAACTCATTTTAATAGGTCTAATTTTACATGACACCATTTCATAGGCTAGTTTGTCCCACTTACCTCTTATTCCTTAATTATCTCCCAGGTGATCCCAGTTAAAACTGAAGATCATTGGACAGTTATAACTATAGTGTTGGAGAGAATATTTTCCTAACTTTAAAATAAGACATCTTTTATTTGAATGGCATGGAGGAAGCCAGTTACAAGAAGTATTATTTGCAGGCTTAACATTGTTGAAATTTTGAATAATGTGAAAAATGAACAAAACCAATTCAATGGAATGATTTAGATTTAGGAATGGAAATATATGTTTAAAATTATAGATAAACATTTTTAATTTATAGAAATAATTAAAATTGTTAAGAAATATCTGGGACAATGGTTGGCAATAGGGGTATGGTGGAGCTGTCTCCAATAGTCTGACAAATAAAATTTTCAGTGTGACCATAAAACTTCAGAAATCCATAAGCATAGCAAATCAGGGCTTCATTTATTGTTGTTTATTGCTTAGACTTAAGAAAATGCTAAAAATGCAGATTAAACTTAAAAGTGTGTTGTACACACATTTCTTTTTTCAGAAAGCCTGTTGTCAAACATTTATCAGCATACTAGTGATTGTGAGTAATATTTGGCCAATTCAGAAACTACTTGCAATCCTACCATTCCATATGGAAGAAAATAATGAATAAATGAAAATAATAAATCACAGATAAAAGTCTGATTCTATAAAAATGTATATCAGATACCAAAAGTTTAACTAGAAAATTACTAACATGCTTTATTGATATATAAAACTACAAGTGAACTGAGTTTTCACTGTCTCCAGAATCCATCAAGGATTTGTTGATATTTCTTGGGCCTCTGAGCTATAATACTCTTTGGGCCTGGATTTTTTTGTTTGTTTATTCGTTTGTTTTTGGTGATGCAATTGGGGTTAAATAACTTGCCTAAGGTTACACAGCTAGGAAGTGTTAAGTTTTTAAGGTTACATTTGAATTCAGGTCCTCCTGACTACTGCCCAGGCCTGTTTTTTTCTTGATAATGCTTTTGTACCAGAGGGCTGAGTGGAGGTGGTGAGATGAGACAGTATACAAAATGAACTACTTGTCTCATGGTTATTTTAAAACTACTAATAATAGTTATCACTAATTTCAACCATTTCTTTTTACTTAATAACAACCATCACCAAATAAGCCACCTTATTTCCAACTTGAGAGGCAATATGAAATGGTAGATAAAAGCTACCATCAGAGTCATGAAGAAATGAGAGGGTCTATGTCTAAGTCAAAGTGGATATAACATTGATGAAATTACAACCTTTCAATATCTGAGGGAACTTGATAGGACTTTAAATTGTAAAGAAGGTGTATTTTTGTATTGATAGCTGAACTTCATCAGAGTTACCTCCCCAAATCAATGAAATTATGGGTAAGAAAGTTTAGCTATAGTGCCCAAGGACTGTTATTCTAATGTTTTATAGTTAGTTATTTTTATGTGCTTAAAGTAAATTTTTGTTTCATTTAATATTATACTAATCCCAAATACATTGGCTTAAGAGACAGGTTTGAAGCCATGATAATATTTAAAAGATAGGATCTATGCATAATAAAAAGTAGCTTCTGATAGTGACCAATTAAGATTCAAACAAAAAAGAATTTAGGAACTGATTTCATCCATACTCTCAATTTCAGACATGTTCACTATCACTGATAAATGAGTTTGTGGCATATTTTTTAAACTCCTAGAAAAATAGATTTTCAAATATTCTAATTTTTAATGTTCATAAGATATTTTCATAGACTTCTAAGAGTTGTATTATAATGTCTAACAATGTCACTCCTCCAATCAATAAACTACAATGGTTCCTTATTATCTATAGAATCAAATCAATCAAATTTCCTTGTTGGGCTTTTAAAACTATTCACAAATTAACTAAAACTTATCTTTCCAACCTCATTTTACATTATTCCCCTTCACATATTCTTTAGTAAAGGCCAGAAGGCCCCTCAATTGCTGTAGTCGTGGCCATGATAAATGAATTATATGAGCGATAGCTTACTGGTAAAATGATTACATTTGCACATATACATCTTTCAACTTACCACAGTGTCTTCACAGATTCTATGAAATAAATATATAATGATTCCCAAGAAGATTTATTCCTTTAGGTAAAAAGCCAGACACTGGTCTTCTAGCTATTCCTCACTCACCACATTCTATTTCTTATTTCCCATACAGCTGCAAAGACTGTCTTTCCTCCTATACAGCTAATTCATCCCTTCCTCATTCTGCTTCTTAGAATCCCTAGTTCCTTCCAAAACTATTCAGATGTTACCTTTTATATGAAATCTTTCCTGATCCTTCCATTACTAGAACCTCCCCTAAATTATCTTGTATTTATTTTAACTATATTTTATTTCTATATACATATATTAAATGCAGTATCCATCCCTATAAGAATACAAGATTCCTGAAAGCAGGAAATTTTCATATTTGTCTTTGCCTTCTCAGCACTTAACAGTATCTAACACATAGTAGGTGTTTAATAAATGCTTGCTGATGATTAGCTGATATCATAATTGTTTTGTGATATGAGAGACAGCTTGGCAAATAAATAGATTTAAAAGCCACTCTCAGAACTGCAAAGACCTGGGAGCAAATCGTGTCTCTGACAAATACTGTTTGTGACTTCTGGCAAGTCCTTTAACTTTGCAGCGCCCTTAGGCATCTAAAACTGTAATATGAAGAAGAGCTTCCAATCTATATTGGGAGTTCCTTACCTCAATAATATTATAGGCCTAGACCACAAAATATTTACTGCAATATGTTGAAGGCTACAGTGATTATATAGACTGCATAAAAAGCATCTGATGATGATAATTAATTGTGAGAGCTTCAAAGTTCTATTTAGAACATGTAAAAATGTAACCACGGTAGAGATTGTTTACATCAGGACAACATTTTTTTAAAAAATCTTTTATTTTTCTTTCTGAACTGGCAAAACAAATTAAATTTTGGGTTTTTTTTTTCAAAACGCATATACAAAGATTTTGCAATAAGGAATAAGTTGTTAAAACTAACATTTAAGATTTACTTGTCAAAGCTTCTCATTTACAGATTGGCCAGATGGTAATTAGTGTGGAGATGTGTTCTAGGCAGATGTGTACAAAGGAGAGGTTCTTAGATTATTACCAGCTAAGAAAGGGTGAATTAAAGTCAAGACTAAAAAGAAGATTATTATCTGTTTTTTTGTTCTCATGAAAGTCCCTGAGAGTTACTCCAGTGAGACCAATAAGTGGAGAGATTGAATTTTTTTTTTAAAGGCAGAAGGCCAAAATGTCATAATGCTGTTAAAGTATATGATAAAAGCTATCCACTTGAGGCTCATTGTAACACATTGAATAATGATCTTCCCATATTTAGACACAAGAGATAGCAGACCAAACCCCCTGGAAAAGATGTGATACTGTAATACAACAACATACAGAACTATATTTATTTCATCATTGATACCTATGCACCCTATGGTGTTAGTAAGAAACCTGATTTGATATACATGTTATAATGTTTGGAAGCTGCTCTGATTATTCTCCCCTAATTAGCAGTGTGTCTAGTAATGCCAGCAAACAATACAATCCCTCAGTATGGCACTAAACTATGTCTTAAATCTCTATAATATTTTTAAACAAACAAACAAGGACACGAATGTGCCCCCCCCCCCTTCCTGGATTTATTTCTTTCAGAAATTTCCAAGATCCTTTCAGTCAATACATAAGATAGAGTACATATTGTCAAGGATAAGTTGTTAAAGTGAATTTGAAATGTGCTTCTCAAAATATCGTTTACACATTTACCAGATGGTAAAATAAACATGTAAATTGTTATCAAGTATACACCAAGTTTGTATTAAAATTTTGCACACTGTAGAAATGGTGTAAAAATTATTGCATATTGTAATACTTGTTCATTTAATAGTTTATTAGCATTTTTATAAATATTGTCTTTAAGGAAATATACTTATGTAAATGGTCATAGTCTGAAGATTAGAAGCAAAATAGCTACTAAATAGATATTAAAACTCAAGTTAACTATTTCCTATGTCTCTTCTTCTTTTTCTTCTTCTTCTTCTCCTTCTTCTTCTTTTCCTTTGCATCCACCCACTACTCTGAGATAGGAACAATGTTCAAAAATAAGCATAGAGGAATACTTCAAATAAAACCAGCAGAATGCCTAGGCAATCATATGACCAACAAAATGCATAAGTTACCACAAGTTAATATCTTGATTCTTGATGTGACAAAGAGCTTAAATACAAAGTTTTAAAATTTCTTCAACATTCCCCAAATAGAAATATCATTTCCTTTTGCCTATAAAATTTTCCTGGGTCTTTTTGTATTGAAGAAAATAAAAATCATAAAATGTCAATATAATTGTATCAGGTAAAAATTACATCTGTAATCTGTAGAGAATTTCTTCTTTTACTAAGATTGGGAAATTCCACCTTCAAACAGTAAGAAAAGAAAAAAAAAACCACAGAATTTACATTGCATATCCTGACAAGTTTACCAGAGATTTTACTTTCCATGCACAAGTGTGACAGCTTTGCATGAAGTCATAAGACTCACAGCTACTCCAAATGTAGTTACAAAAAGCACCATGACCAATGTATGCTACAGAGCCAGCCGTCAGTCAGACACACAAAAAAAGGGACACTTCTATCATCTATATTGTACATTTAGTCAATGACAATCAGCAATATACCTAGACTGGGCCATAGACCAGTTAATAAACATGAAACTAATTATAGAGATTTGGGGAATTCTCTACTACTCCTAATTTCATTGTCAAAACATGAACTCAAATCATCAGTCAATAGTGGGAAACCACTGCTTTCTCTTCTTGCCACTGAGGAGACAAAAGAGTAGAAGACTATTGTGAAAACCTATAGCGAACCTATAGAGAGAGCTTTTAAAAATAATAAGACTCCCTCTGGCTTTTTACAAAGGTGTATGTTCAGGACCAATAGCATTGAATACTATAGCCATTCAGTCAGTCTACTGTCAACCCTAGTCAACTTACCCATATCTTTCTATAGTTTGGCTTGCTCTTTTATTACTTGGCTTAAAAGTATATAGTGTGACAGGAAAAACTGCTGAATTACAGGTATATTAGTATAAGAAATCTTAACTGAACTTTCTATTTTTCTTTCAGAATTAATATTTCTAAATGCCAAATATCAGCACATAAAATGAGCTAATTTGAAGTGGCTAAGCTATAAGATGGCCTGAGACACCTCAGAGAAATGGGAAGAAAATTTTTTTTCTTCCTTCTACCTCTCAAGTTTGAAAGGGGAAAGTTCAGGCACTGATGACATTTGGCTTAATTTATTTTTTTTCCAAAAGCCAAAACACTCTTTCCAAGTTTCTATTCCTTCCTCATGAGCAGCTGGTCACCTTCTTGTATATCATGTTGAAAGACATTTTTTAAACATTTCCAAATTGATTTTAACTTTTATGTATAAAGACAAAATTGAAAATATCATTATACTGATATCTAGAAAGCAATTTTTGAAATGAAATCATTTCTAGGCTTTTTTGTAGATCTTCTAGCTAATAAAATTAACATTAAATGCTTTCACAGAAAAACAATTGAGAACAGAATCATTGGCTTTAGAGTTGGAAAGGAAGTTAGAGATTTTCTCTCTTTTAATGTTAAATATTTGTGGGATATTGGGCAGCTAGATGACACATTGAGTAAAAAGGACTGGCCCTGAAGTCAAGAGGGAGAGATCACTTCTAGCTGGTGGATATCATCAAGGAGGGTGTGGATCCTGAACTGAGTCTTAAAAGATGGAAAAGATTTCAACAAATAGCTGTAGGGCAAAAATGTGGGCATTTATGTCCAAGGAATGAGGAATGAAAGGGGACTATTAAAGAAAGGACTTCTGGAAGGAAGTAGGAGAAGAAAGTCATTCTCAAGGGTAGTTCAAAAAGAGAACTTCTCCCACTTCTTACTGGGATAGAAGGATGGTGAGTAATAGAAATGTCATCTTACAAAGAGATAGTGGTAGGGAGCATTCCAAGGAAAAAGAATAATTATGGTATTAGTGCAAAATAAAATCGCCAAAAAGTTCTGTCAAACTTTTATTCATACTTCTGTTCAGACCTTCATATTGTTCTCCTTACTCTCTACTGTCTTCTAGGTTCCTCTCTGCTAGGTTAAGTTATCCCAACCTCAAAAACTATGGAATAGGCTTTGTACATCATTAGATTGAACATGCCATCAAAAATAAATTGTTCCTGTGTTTCATTTTTGGTACTTGGATCTAATAAATTTGTCTGTTTAGATATGTGTTCATCAATTATTTGATGAGATTTATGACCAAATAACTTAAGAGCTAAGCCACTAAAGAGAGTTAAGAGTCTTTTCTTGGAAGACCTTTTTCCTACTAAAAAAAACTTCATGTTTGCCCTTATTCCTCCCCCCTCATAAATTTTTTAAAATATATTCAAGGCCTTTATTTAGTCTAACTCCAACATATCTAACTCTGATTCTAAATTAGCTCAATTGAACCAATCATCATCCTTTTAAACATTTCCAACTTTTGATGTTTCTTCTCAAATCACTCTAAACATCTAGAAATGCACTCCTTGCATAGTCCTTGTCTACTAAAATTTTTCCAGTCCTTCAAAGTAAAGTTCAGGTGAAAAAATCCTTCATGAGATTTTTCCTAATCTTCCCAGTTTGAAATTCTTTGTCCTTCCTTTGAACTTTCATAGTCCTTTGCTTATACTTTCTACATGTTTCTCATCTGCCCTAGTTTTTAATCCTTGATTTTATTTATAAGGTTGATTAATGTTTTTCTCTTTTTTTCTGGTTTAGATTTCATGAGCAGGGGCAGGTAGGTGGCGAAGCTTTGAATTCAGGAGGACCCGAGTTCAAAAGTGATCTCAAATACTTAATACTTCCTAGCTGTGTGACCCTGGGCAAGTCACTTAATCCCAGCCTGGGGGGGAGGGGGGGTGGAATAGGGCTCTAGATTTCATACGCAATCTGTTAGTAATATTAGAAAATTTCATATTTATCCTATTGGAAACTTCAAATTTGTTTTTAACAAATCATATTTGAACTTTGATCTGGGTGTGTCTCAATTGATAAAAGAAATGCTCATCTAAATGGAACTAAACAATGAATTGTATTTACATTATTTAAAAAAAATATATTGAATAATTCTTTAAGGAATGATGGAACTTTTTAAGTGACAAGGATCAAGTCCAGGTCCATTAGTTTAGAAATGATGTCATCAAGGCCTCATAAGATTGGTCAAAGCTACACAGAGAATAAGCCAATAAAGCAAAACTAGAAGTCAGGTTTCCTGACTACCAGGCTAATGCTCTTCCACCTACATTGAACTAACCTTGGCTTATCATAGTAACTGTCAATGACAATTATGATTACTTTAAATCATTTACTAAAAGTGCATCTTTTTTTAAAAAATGAAATAATATTGCCACTTAATAAAATGTCTGTTCTACAAAGTCAATATTTTTTAAATTTCCTTACATTTGTTACCAATGTCTATTGTAAACATTTTATTGGCTTCCTGATTTTTCTCTCTCTCTTTTTAGGCATTAGTTTGAACTTACATAATTAGTTTAGGCATTAGCCTCAGTATTTAGACTGTGCATACCAAAATGACTGACTGCATCAATTGGGTTCCCTCCTGTTTTGGAAGAAAATAGATAATGTACCATGAGTTAATACAAAGCTCCTTCCATGTGATCAAAACAATTCATGGATTCCACAAACATATATTTGTATGGAAGACAGAATTTCTGGACTAAATCATCCTGAAACAATAACCTACAAGTCACTCACTTAAAACTTCTTTAAAGAACTTCCCCAAATAAAAAAAGGTAAATTAAAGCTGAAATCTCTCTTGGTTAAACAATTAAAAATTAGGTATGGCAGTATTCATTTTTATTAAGATAGTAATTTGAAATGGAATTTTTCTGTGTTCCTAGATGCAAGCAGAATTTAGACTATGCACACAACAATGTACTATTTATATAATCTGTAAATCCTATGTATTATAGTGTCTACATCCTGGGTGAATATGATTAAAAATGTTGTGATAGATTTTCCCCCATTATTTCAGTCTAAAAGACTAGGGTGAAAAACACAATGAAATGTTGCACTATGGAAGATTAATGTAGAAGGCTCCATACTTAAAAGACTGAGAGATACAGATTTCTGACTCCAAACAAACTAACAATGCAATTCAATTTGATTCCCCCAAATTTCTTAAGTACCTACCATGTACATGGCACTCAGATTAAAAAAAAATTAAAAACAACACAATCTCTATCCTCAAAAAGAGTTTATAATTTAATATAAGTGATAGTTCCTAGCACCTTGACAGTCAAGAAGAATTTGGCTCAGTACAGTATCAGTTGAACATATTTTAAAATGAAAACTAATTGTTAATTTTTATGATCTATCTTTATTTAATTTAAGATTTTTGTTTCATTTAATTTTGGTCCAATGCTGACTTCATAGGGTAGGAGTGGGTAAGATTTCCTGGAGTGCAACTAATGTGTAGGAATGCCTAGACTGAAAATTCCCTCCATCAGTGCAGATCAGTAACTCCTTGGTAACTTAAAGGTTTTTTATCCCTTTCATAATATTTTATTTTCCCCAATGATATATACAAATGATTTTTAACAATTTTTAAAAAGTTTTGCATTTCAAATTCTATCCTTCTTTCTCTTTTCTCCTCCCTTCCTAAGATACATATCTTATATAGGTTATACACACATAATCATGTAAAGCATTCCCATATTGGAAAACTAGAGAATTGCTTGAAACCCTGAAAGAGTGACTTGCCATTTAACACTGAGACAAGAGATAGAATTAACTCACAGTGTTTTTAAAAAAAAAACAACATTTACTGAATGTCTTCTATGCTCCTTGTACCTATGGAAGAAACAAAATTTTCTAAAACATGGTCCTTGCTCTCAATGAATTCAAACTTTAATTGGGTAAATGTAACATGCTTATAAAAAGATAACAAATTACAACTAGCAAATAAAGGTAGAGACAGCAAACTCAGAGGGAGAATATGTTAAGTAAATAAAGTCAATAACTTATATTGAGTAATTTCCATGTATAGACGTGCTATTGATTCTATGGCATTAGTCCCTGCCCTCAGGGAGCTTGTAATATAATGAAAAAGAAGCATTAATATTAGAGCCACAACTAGAACTTAGGTGCCCAGAGCAAATTCAGTGGAAGGAGGAAGAAGGAAAAGATGGATTATAGTTAGTTCCCCTTTCCCATGCCACCATTCAACCTAAGGCTCCCCTAGATCTATCCTGTCTCTCTCCCTGCACTATGATATAAGTAAGTATATCTCCCACCAGGAATCATCATACTACTTATCTCTAGGACATCTTATGAAATGTCTTGACTTTCCTGGTGGAATGAGATCTAGAAAAGCACATCCATGCTTTGAAGAAACCAGACTCTTGAAAGACCCTATCTTTCTCTGAGGGTAGAAGGTTAGAAAAGAGGGAGTGCACCCTCCACCTGCCATTCCTCCCAGAAATGCACTGTCCCCCTTCTCATCACACCATCTGTTCTGGAGAAGCAATATCTTTCCAACACATCCTCTCTCTGTCTGCTTAGCACCAATTTGGTATATACAGAGAGTCTTTCTCCTTTTTTTTTTTTTTACCTTGGGAGGAAGACCATCTTGAAAAAAAACAAAACAAAAAAACCATTGCCTTATGTCTATGTCCTGGTACAAAGCCCCAAAGGTTATGCCCTAATTATGCCTTGAGATTAAACAGATAGACAGATAAACAAGATATTCCCAAGCAATTGTCTGAAAATAAAAAGTTGCTAAGCAGTTGTCTTTTGGCTGTTGGTAGAAGGAATTTCCTCTTTAGAGAATTCTCTTCAAAAATGAAATCATAGGCCTAAATCAATTGGTTTTTATACAGACCTACAATCTTATTAATTTAAAGGAGTTCTCACGTGGGGAAATTCCTTCTATCAATGCAATGGCAGAATGAAATAGTGCAGAAAAAAACATAATGTTATTGTAAAGAGAAATCTGGCCTCAGCATTAAAGGGTGCTGGGTTTAACCCTTATTTCTCATATGCTCTGGCTGTTTGACCCTGTATAAGTCAGACTTTCTCAGTGCCCCTCAAGCAGCTCTCTAAGACTCTAAGTTGCAAAAGATTTATCTGTTTTTATTATCTCCAAAATATATATATTTCTATTAAATAAAAATTACAAAAACCAAGTTGACATATGCAACCAAAAGTGCTAAACAAACAAAGATGGGGAAAGATAAGAAGAGGGAGAGATATTAGACATGGGAAACATCTTTTTTTTTTTTTTTTTTGATGTTGTAACTGACATTGATTTAGCACAAAAATCTTAAATTAAGTAAAGATAGATCATAAAAATTAACAATTAGTTTTCACTTTAAAATATGTTTAACTGATACTGTACTGAACCAAATTCTTCCTGACTGTCAAGGTGCTAGCAAAATATGCTACATACATTATCTTACTTTATTCTCACTATAATGGCAATGGAGCTAATCAGCTATAATTACCTCTCCCTTAAGAGAAATTTGAGAGAGGAAGAGAGCAAAAGGATAAAAGAGGGCAAAATAACAATTGGTAATATCAGGTTTAAAAATCTACTAGGTAAAGCTTCAATGTATTTGAAGTCTTCTGCCTTCACAGTTCACAATGATGATGAATTTTTTCTTTAATCTCTTATATATCCTAAAATGTTCCCAGATTTAAATAAATATGCTTTTGAATATTTTATGATAATTAATAGTATTAGCTATCAAGAATAGTATAGATAAATGAAATTCATAGATTATCTAAGGATTTAATTTTAGAAATATTTTCTCCTTCTTAAAACATCTCTTTAACCAAAGAATCTAATAAATTCACAGATTTCAGTCATATCTACTATAATTCATATTTCTAGTGTCTACTGAAGTGAATTAATGAGCAATGAAATAGATAAAAGGCTGGCAGATAAAAGATGTGAGTAATATAGAAATTTGAAATGCCAAACTAATAAAAAAAATTACTATCAAGAATTTCTGGGTATTATAAGTTGGAAAAACACCAGAAATCAAATATTAAACAGGAATTCTATGATTTTTTTTCAAGCATAATTCAGTGTTTTCATAAAATTGCCATTAAATCCTTACTTTAGTCTCTAAAATGTCCCTTTTAAGATATCCAGATTATGAAATCTCCTCTCACAAGTATTCAAAGTCCAAAAACAAAGAGAGCTTGAGAGAAAAAAAAGCTCAACTTCACATTTGTTCTTTCTTCCCTTTACCATTTTCAATCTGGGAACACTTCTAAATTTGGGAGTAAACTATAATAAGCCATGGTCATATGACTTCAAAGTCTCTTTAATATTAATAAATAATTTATTCCCAAACAGATGAAACATATTGCAGTGGAAGAAAAAAAAAAAAAAAAAAAAAAACAAGCAGGATCAATGGCTTAACTTTTTATTCTGTTTTTTCTTTTTGCCTCTATAAATCTCATTAAACTATAGAATTCTAAATATGAGCCAGCATGTTTTGTCTTCAACAGAAGACAAATATCCACAAGTTTATCAAAACGTAAATTATATTTAATGAAACCATTTCATTTTAGCTTTTTTTAATATTATGTATATTTTTATTCCATCATTACTTGTAAATCATCATTCCCTTTCTAAATCACTTCTTTTTAATCCATGAAATAAAACTTGTGAACTTTAAAAAGATATTTTCTCATATGAAGAGGACTCTTTTCCAGCAACATCCAGAATTCATATATATATATATATTATTCTCAATGTAAAGTTTCACACCTGTATTTTCTTTGAATCTAGGGGTGGAAGCAACCTTAGAATGCAGGGGTGAGAACCCTTTTTTTTCCACCAAGGGCAATTTGAATATTTATAACATCATTCTTAGATCATAGAAAAAGATTATCTTAAAGAACTCAAGCAGTAGGAGGTTGTCACCTGTGATTGCCTTCGAAGGACCAGACCAAATGATTTTGCAAGTCTTATGTAGCCCATGGACTGGCAAAAGAGAGTTCCTGCTCTCAAGGACTTCACAATCTGGTGGGGGAGACAATATATAAATAACTAAGTATAAATAAACTATATAGAGAATAAATTGGAAATAATTAAGAGAGGGAAGACAATGTTATTAAGGATCTGGAAAGGCTTCCTTTTAGAAAATGAAATTTTGACTAGGACTTGGGGGAAGAAAAAAAAAATAGGGAAACCAGGAGGTAAAAATGAGGAGGGAGTTTATTCTAGGTATGAAGAGTTGCCAAGAAAAAATGTCCAGAATCAGAAGATAGTGTCTTGTTGAAGAATAGCAAGAAGGCCAGTGTCAGAGATTATAGAGTATGTAGAGGTCCAGAACATGTTAAAAGACTGAAAAGGTGGGAAAGGAGTAGGTTATGAAAGACTTTGAATGTTAATTAGGGGACTCTATTGTCAAGATATTAGGAATCTTAATGGCCTAACAACAACTCTTTGCACTCACCCTCTGGATGATCTCAGCCACAGCAAAATCCCAGAATTCTTTCTGGTCATAAATCCCTGCTATGAATCAAACTTCTCACATTGTTACTATTATCTTTCCTCACAAGGCTATAGCTCACTGTGTAGCCATGGATATAAGGATGAGGTCTCCACTCTGCCTTAGATCTCTCCCATTAGAGGTTGGACTACAGCATGTGCTCTTGCTTGCAAGTCATTTCCCTCACTTTGAAATGTAACTTTTGTTTAAAGCCAGACTCTCCTGCATTTAGCCTGCTTTGTTAGGCTTCCACTATCCACAGATTAGAAACCAGTTCAAGTAGAATTGACAGTGTAATTGATTCTGGAAATGAAAGGGAGGCACTGGAGTTTATTGAGTGTGTGTGGGGGGGTGTTATATGGTCAGACCTTTAGAAATATTATTTTTACAACTAAATGGAAGATGAATTGATTTGAGGAGAGAAAGGGAAGAAGGAACAAACCAGGCGGCTATTTCAGTAGTCCAAGTACGAAGGAATGAAGCCTAAGGCAGTAGCACTGTCAGAGAAGAGAAGAGATGTATACAAGTGATGTTATGAAGAAAAATCATTAGAACTTGGCAACAAATTGAGTATGGGTGGTGAGAGAGAGTGACAAATCCAGAATGGTACCCACATTAGGAGATTGGATGACTGGGAAAATGGTAGTACCCTCAAGAGTAATAGAAAAGCAAGGAAGAGGTAAGGATTTTGTGGGGAAAGATAATAAAATCCCATTTGGGACATGGAGTTCAAGATAGCTACAGAATATCCATTTTGGGATGTCCAATAATGTACTATAACCATTATTAAGAACCACCAGTTAATGCCATCAATATTGCACAAAAACATAAATACCATTTAATTAATATAATATAATATTTCTGTAGTTAATTACAACAATCAATAACACTCAAAATATTCAACGACTGAGAAACTAATCAAAGTGCTAACTTAAAAGTCTGTATATTTCCACTGCAGTACCTTGAACACAAGAATTCCTCCATTATGTAGATTACTGTGACTCAGTGTGCTGGATATTATTCACCTCATGACTCAAAAGGATGCAACCACTTAGAAATTGAATGACTTGGGAATCTGCCATAGACTCTGAAGCTATATGCCTGAATCTGGCCTATGTTGAGGGGAAGATATTTTTCCATCTGACATATTTAGAGGTAATCCCTCTTTAACAGGATGGAAATATAGTACACCGCTAGCATTGCTGTGCTCACTTCCCACCCCTAGAATGCTATACTTGTTTCATACATTAAGACTATTCTAGGCCTTTGGGCATTTATTCTTTTAAGAAATTAAATCAGATGTCAAATGTATAATATTCCTAGTTGACCTTCCAATTTCAATCTATCCAGATGAATTTATGGGTGATTTTAGGGTTTCCAAAATCACTGCTAATTACTATATTTAGTCATGATAAGCTAAGGAAAGAGGAGAAAGAGGAAGGATGGAAGGAAGAAGAATTGAAGGAAAAGAAAGAAGACATCAAGAATGAAGAAGAAGAGAAAAGAGAAGAAAACAGGAAGATTAGAAAGTGTAGGAGTAGTACAAATATTTATTATGTACATGAAGTGATTAAACAGTATATTTCTGGTATATGGTCAAGGGATTGAATACAGTGCTACAAAATGTAGTGAATTTGCCACTTTACATTTCCATGTTATTCCATTTCCATATTAAAAAGCTATGATTCAAAAATTATTTCATAGAATCTCAGCACTGCCAGGATTTCAAAGGTTCTATAGTCTAGACCCCACCTGAGCAAGAATCCCTAGTACAATGTTCCTAAGAAATCTAATCTTCACTCAAAGACTTCAAAAGGGAATGAATACCTTTACTGCCCCAAATCTTGGAGAATATTATAATTTTGGAGAAATCTGTTAGGAATTTCTACCTACTAGGCATCTGGATGGTGCAGTCAATAGTGAGATAGGCTTGGAGTCTGGAAGATCTGAGTTCACATTCAACATAAGACATTTTTTAGCTGTGTGGCTCTGGACAGGTCACTTAATTTGTCAGTATCCTTGTGGGGATGATAACAGTAGCATCTAACTCATAGGACTGTTGTAAGAATCAAATTAGATAATATTTATAAAGTGTTAGGCACAGACTAGGCACTTAATAAATTTTGTTTCTCTTCCCACTGAGCCTAAATTTGCCTCTGTGAAACTTTTACCCATTTCTCCAAGTTATGCCATCTGGAGCCAAGCAAATTAAATCAAATCCCTCTTCCACATATTCCTCAATATATTTTAAGAGACTTATCATATCCTACATTTCTCTTTACTAAACTAAACATTTCCAATTTATCCAACCAATCTTCGCATGGTATGTTCTCAGTTCTCCTGGCTGTCCTTATCTGAAATCTCTCAGTTAATTAATATCCTTCCTAAAAATGTGATACCTAGAACTGACCACAGAATTCAGATATGATCTAAGATAGGGCAGAATACAAGAATTATTATTTTCCTAATCCTCAACACCACCCTCTCTTGATGCAGCCTATACTAATACTAATTTGTACTAAACTAATACATTAGTATTTTTAGCTCTCTCACTCTATGATCTCACTTTATTAATTAAACAATAAGCACTTATTAAACACTTACAATGTGCCAGGCACTGTTGGGGACACAAAAAAGGAGGCAAAAGATAGTCACTCTAATAACTTATATAAAATTTTCAGCTTACTAAAATTTCCTAAACTTTTTTCAGGTGAATTGTGGCCTAGCCATGTGACCCCAATCTTGTACTTGTGAAAGTGATTTTTTGAATCCAGTGTAAGATGTTTATTCCAATTAGATTTCATCATATTAGGTTCAGCCTAATGTTCTAATGTGACAAGGTCTTTTTGGAACCTGATAAGTGTTAGTTATCTCTCTCATCTATATGTCATCTGAAAATTCAATCAATATCCCTTCTAAGCCCATACCCAAATAATTGATAAACATGTATTACTACATAAGGACAAAGAAAGATCCACTCTGCTGGAGATCTCCTTTTCAAGCCAACAATGAATTAATGGTTACTGTTTTGGTGTAATCATTCAACCAGTTTGAATATAATCTAACTCTACTGCTGATTCACTTAGCTCTTTATCTTGGTTGCAAAAGCAACAGTAAAGACTTTTATCAAATGCTTGGCTAAGGCTTAATTAAAACTCTATATACATCTTATCAATAAATCCAAAAACTCTGTCAAAAAAAAATTGGTAATGGTGAAGCAACATTTGTTCTTAATGGAGCCATTATGGTGCTACATGCTCATTAGCTCTTTTTGTAGGTGTACAATAATTCCATTTAGCTTCTTGGTAGTTGAGCAAAGTCAAATCCATAGGCCTATAATTTGAAAATCCCATTATTCTTCCCTTCTTTGGAAATCAGGTCATTTGATCTTTTACAAATGTCTTTTATCTTTCTTATTTTCTATACTCTTTCCAAAATCATTCAAGAATTAAACATACAAGTTCTTTCTATCTCCCAGTATACAATTTACCCAACCCTAGTGACTTGAAGTCACCCAAGGCAGCAAAGTATTCTTTTATTATCTTCCTTACTTATGTATGGTTTCAGTTTCTTATTAGCCTGTTGCTATTACTACACTTCTTCAGTTCAAAAAGAAATACTTCCTCAATTTTTTTTTTTTTTTTTTTTTTAAGATTTGTTTCTTTCCAAACCTGCTCACCATTGGCTTTTTCCTATCATTTGAGGACAGAGGCCAGCTTTTCTATTTTTATGCCTGGGACTTAGGACAGCAGTTAAGAAATAATATCTAGAATAATTCTTTAAGTTTTGCATTTTTTTCCTCACAATAACCTTGGGATGTAGATGCTACCACCACCATATTATTTTTATAGATGTGGAAAATGAGGCAAGTAGCAATTGACTAATCCAGGGTCACATGCTAGTGAGTATGTGAGGCTGTATTTGAACTCAAATCTATGTGGGTTCAGCTCTAGTACTCTATTTTGCCTCAAGCAAACGCTTAATAATTTCATTGATTCAATCTTTAGCTTAAAATACCATCACTATATTCACTATTATAGGATGTAGCTTCTTCATTTGCAACAGTAGCAACTAAAATCCTTCTTAGTGGGTGGAGAACTCAGGGGAAATTTACTTGTAAACAAGACTGGTACTTGACACCAGAAGATGAAAGGTGAAGATCACCACTCAAGTACCACAGTAGTAGAAATAGACTCCATATTTCCCAAGATAAATGCAGACTATGATTTGCAATAACATAAATACATTTGGTTTTAAAAATTCCTATCAAATGTCTTAAAGGATTCCATCTATTAAGTCAAATTATTAAATAAAACAAGAAGCTTTGAGGGTCAAAATTCCTCAGACCATATTGAAAGAAAATTCTAATGAGTAAAGCATCACACCTCAATTTAGTATCTCTTTCCTCTACTACCACCAAAGATAATCATAAGAGTAATAATAAGAACTTCCTGAACATCTTAACTGAGATCAAATTAGGAAAGTGATCCCTAAAATAATCAGGGTACAATCTAGATTCATTAAAGTGGACAAGAAATATTCTTGAAATCAAATGATAGGACAGGTAATGAAGGAAAAATTTTCATTTTAAAAATATTTAATTCTATCTTCCTATTAAAAAATTCTAAGTCAAAGAAATAATGGAAACTAAGAGTATTTTAGGCCTCCCCCCCCCCTCAGAATTGGTTCAATGCTGGCTTATCAGAGATAAATCAAATTGAAAATAAAGCATAAAAAACTTGTTCAGTATGACTCAGCTAGTTAGTAATATAGCCAATTCAGAAAAATTTAAAGATGTCTTTATTTTTAGTGAGGTATTCTTTTCTCTATACTATTAATTATTAGACTTCCATTTGTATTTTCAAAGCAATTTTGTCAGACTATTTTCCATTCTATGTCACCAAGTTATCAACTATGCTTTCCCATTTAGATGAATTATAAACTTATAATGATGATATTTGATGATTTCCAAATTTCCCCTGATATAACATTAAGAACAAAAGCATTATAGAACATTATATCAAGGAATTAAAATTAGAAGCTAAACTTTTCTACTAATCCTAAAACAAAGTAAATCATTTCCACAGCTAAGGTCATGACTGTCTGTTAATTTCAGCTTTATTCTTTGAGTTTTAACTCCTAAAGAGTTTTGTTTGAGGTATAGAGTCAATGAGAGAATTCAGGTAACTACTTAGTGAAGAATTTAAGCAATCACCAAACTCTCTCTTTTGCTTTTCTTGGCCTCATCTTCTTGTTCCCCACAATCACCATACTATAATCTAATATGCTATTTTCAAAGAAGCCTGCAGAGCAAAAAGAACGATGAGAACCAGTATGATAAAGACTATAATCCTGTGGCGATTTAAGGGTCCAAACAAGACCTGGGAGTTTAATGTAGAAAACAAAATGATACAAGTGGAAGTGGATCTCCTGATCTGCAAATCTTGAATCGTGGATTCTTAAATCTGTATATATTTTTTTTTGTGGGCATGAGGAGAAAGGGCATATAAATATGCCTCTGGTTAGTATGAGATTTCAGAGTGATAATACATCTGCTTCTATAACTTTAAAACTCTACCTTCTGCCACCTTGGAAAGCAAGCCTAAGAGCCCATGTGTTCAATTATATTATAGTCTTCTCAAAGGTTGTAACCTTTTGTGCCTTTCATCGAGTAATAAATTGACACTTACTAATAAATGAATGAAAACTAATGAAGTAACAGCATTTATTAAATGCTTATCATTTGTTAAATACTGGGATGAAAATACCGAAAGCCAAATAATTTAAAAACTCTAAGGAATACTAAAGTGAGGAAATCTATCCTAATTATCATCATATTTTGAGTCAACTTTTGCCAGGAAAACATGGGCTGGTATGAAATGGTTCATGAAAGAAAGATTTTAAAAGGGGGGGGGGGTGGGGAGGAGGTGGGGAAATAATCTTTCCAAGAGAAAAACTCAAAAGACCTGAGTTCAAATACTGGTTTTGACCCTTGTCTAT
The DNA here is from genome assembly GCF_048593235.1 of Sminthopsis crassicaudata. Taxonomy (NCBI): domain Eukaryota; kingdom Metazoa; phylum Chordata; class Mammalia; order Dasyuromorphia; family Dasyuridae; genus Sminthopsis; species Sminthopsis crassicaudata. The sequence goes on from NC_133619.1 coordinate 454,508,486, forward strand.
GTTTCCTTTAGCAAATATACTTCACCTTTTTCTCTAGCTCTCAGTTTTGGGGTTTTTTTTTAACCTATCAAAGTAAGGGATTATATTAGATGATCTGTATGTGCTCTTCTAGTTCTAGGTCCTAAGTTCTTAAGTATACTAGAAACTTTCATGAAATACAATTATCAAGTGAATGAAAGTAATCATGCAGTGTGTGTGGATGCACAGAGACATGTATATATGTATATTTACATATGTATATGTACAATGTACATCTACACATGTATATACATACATATATGTATGATTTATGTGTGTATGTATATAAAGTTAACCAAGAAGGTATTACATGGTCATTCTTCCATCTGAATCTCCATGTACTCTATTTCCTAAAATGAAATTCATCTCTCAAGGAAGACTTAAGAGGGAACTAGAAACAACAATCTCTTAGAGATAGCCATGAAAAACAAAAGTGACTAGGTAAGGAAGATGTATAAAAAGAAAGCTGAGGAGGTGATAAAGGAGAGGATAGAGTTGCAGAATCAAAGTGCTAATTAGGGTTGAAAATGGCAGCCAGAACCAAGGAGGAGTGCTTAATAAGACTCTTCAATTTGGCTAAGTGAAGGTCATTGTTGATTTTAGCAAGAGTGATTTTAATGTTAATGCAAATGAGAAAGCAGTGTTGAAAGGGATCAAAGGAACCTTTGAAAGATACTCTCTGAGTATCAAAAGAGAGTGGAGACAAAAGATGTATGCCACATGTATGCCAAGAATGCTGGGTATAAAAAAGAGTAGAAAAAAACAATATAATAGACAAATACCACCTTTAAGAAGAGAAAAATATTTAATTATCCCTTAATAAATAGGAAAAAAATTTAAATGAGGGGGGAAAGTGAACTTGTGGTAAGAGACAGGTTACAAAAGTACATGAAAAGATCGTAGTAAATAGGAAGGTGGGCCATGTACATATTGGATACATTGTATCTGATGTTTCTTCAGAAAGTTTGGAAATGGCCTTTGGTTAATATTAAAGTATGGACCTAAAACACAACAAATTAACAACTTAGAGAAGAACTGTATAAAAGGGTGAGGAAAAAAGAATAATAGAGAAGAGGTAGAGATTTATTGGCAAAGGAGTCAAGAAGGGCAAAACAAATATATAGTTTGTTAAGCAAGACAGCAGAATTGGAGGAGGAATAAACAAATTTATAGGAGGAAGTCAGAATGCTTTTTTTGACTTTCTTCAAAGCAATACAACAGAATGTGAGCAAAAATAGAGCACATTTCAAAGGTGAGTGAGGTCAGAAAATTATCAAAAACAAAGTCACTGAAAAACATAGCAAATTAAGATTGAAAGCAAAAAAAGGCTTAAAATAGGGAAAGAACATGGATACCCAACAGAAGTGAAATTTATGGAATTTTTTTTTGTGTGTGTGAAGAGCTTCTGTATCTTCAAAGAAGCTCCTATGTGAGAAACAAGTCCTAAGTTTATTGGAGAAAATATAGGTAAAATATTTTTATATATTTAATTTACAAACTGATCAAAGCTTATCAAAGCATTAACTACCTTTAGCTACACATTTATGATTTAGCAAAAGCCCATTTGATTTCCAATAAATTCCAGTGCAGAAGGCCATCCAAAATAAGAAAGATCTAAATAGGTTTACAAAAAGAACTATCATAAAATATCAATGTTAGCTGCAGCTAGCCTATACTGAAGTAAAGATCTAAACATTCAAAATTTTTCTACAAAAATAGGAAGCAACTGAACTTTTTCTTAAAAAGCACCTGATACCATAATTAAAATTTTATACATTTAGTCTTAGAAAGCTTTGATTCCAAAAACACCCACAATTCAGTTACGTTACAAAGGGAGAGATGTTCTGAGAGTGCATATGTTAGATGCAATCATAGAAAATACTATATACTATAAACATAACTTGGGAGATACTTGCTGGTAATCTAAAAGCATTTTTTCCCTAGAATTCTAAGAAATCTAATGAATGAATATATATATTGGTGTTTGCACATTCTAGTACCCATATAGAACTAAAGAATCATAAAAGCACACATCTGAAACCGAAGTAAGTATATTTTTGCTATCATACATAGGCCCAATGTACACTCACAATCTGTAGCAAAGAATTCAGTCACATCAACTATCCAAATGATATGGCATATATGCTACACACTACAATACAGGGCAGTGTGGGGCTCTCTTGTTTATAAAGGCTTTATTTCTCAACTAGTTTTTAATCATACTTGGCATGATCAGGGGGAACATGTGCTCTGCTAAATTTGAACTTTTAAGATGAAACTGAATTAACGAAGGACAAAAAAAAAGGGCATCTAAAAAAATTTTTTTAAGATTGCAAAGCGTTTTTTTTCCCCCTTTCACACTAGTAATCATAAAAGGAACCAAATGCAACATTTGTGTGTGTGTGTGTGTGTGTGTGTGTGTGTGTGTGTGTGTGTAGGGAAGAGGTTGAGAGGAAGAGAGTATTTACAGTTTAAGAATAAATACTGCTAATATGTACCTGTATGTTAAAATATATATTTAACATATTTTTTTAAAAATTCAAAATCTTGAAATCAGAGGTTTGCAATTAAAGCTCTTCTTTTAATAGCTAATAAAAGGATCTGAGACAATTTAGACTCATTCTTTCAAAGATAAGCAAGAAAGATTTTTTTTTCCCACTGTGGTTTTCATTTAATTGTCATTTAGCTAAATTTGGGAAAAGTCATGTAACCATAGAGCCATTGCTTGCTTCCTTGCCCATCAATTATCCCATATTCTCTTTCTTTCCTCTCTAGGAATGGGATCAAATAAGTATACTGTGTTAAAATTGCCAAAGATGGAACCTTGAAGTACTCGACTCTATCTAATAATGCTCTCCCTGTGAAAACTCTGTTCTTCCCGACACAAATGTCTGATAGCTAACATATGTGCATTAGCATGCAGAAACGACAAAAAAGTGGGAATCCAAGACCCTCCCTCAAAAAAAAAATCTTTTAAAAATCCCAACCTTAAAATTGCAGGTAATATTTACAAGAATACTAGTGTTATGTAATCAGTCAAATAACCTGAATCAGCTTGTGGTACATGCCTCTGTATAGATCTCTGTCTTCTGTTGGATGTGACATTAATAATGTCACAGTTAGTATGTTTATTAAATTAAATATTATCAGCAAGGGTCTTCTAAATGCCATGCTTCTTGCATTCGATTACATATTTATTTCAAGTTAGCATAGTAAGAGGGAGAGCTATTACTGGAAGGATTATTAAGCCATTGCTTTAATGGAACTATTCAAATCAAGTTCCTCATGCCATGCCTTGTACACTGCTGCAAAGCATACTGTGGGTGTAAAATACATGCAAGGCAGATATAATCAGCTCAGAGAGACCAGGGATTTGTACACCATCAGGTTTACTTTATTGGGAAAGCAGTGGGGTTTTCTTTTAAGTGAATACATTTAAAAATATGTTGCAACCTATTGTTATACAAGCTGAAGACTGGAGCCATGAAGATACACACATCTCAAAGCAGCTGAAATTAAATTCAGTACAATAGCAATAAGCAAACTCCTTACCTAGCTTGTCTTCAACTTTTGCAACCGATATGAAATCTCAAAAATCTAAGTGTGCCAGCAAATGTCCAAAAATAGATCTTGCTTAAACAACCATCACAACAGATTCAGTGGAGTGGGGGTGGGGTGGGGGTTGGTGAAAGAGGGTTAAGGAGGAAAAGATTTTTTTTTTTTTTACTTTTTCCTTTAACATCTCAAACACATTTTCTTCCCTCAGTTTTCATTGGTATGAAGTGAAATAGTTCTTCTAATCTCTCTCTCTCTTTTTAATGATAAAACTCACTAGAGCCACTGTGATTAAAAACAAAAGAAAACAAAAATAAATGCTGGGAGACAGGGTTTCTATTTGGAAAAATTTTTAATGGTCTGCTTCCTAATAAGTTGATTTTAATTATGTGCCTTAAATATACACATACAGAGATGTTCATGTTCACATGTATATAAATACATGAGTATTCTCCTGCTTCTTCATGTGCTTTGTATTCATTAAGTTTGCATTTCATCAATATTTTCTACTTTTTTTGTCCGGACACCTTGCCTACTGAGAAACCTCTTCTATTTCTACTAAAATTCCTCATCTCCTCAAAACTCTCCACAACTGAGGTGCCAGCTGAACATTGGGAAAAAGATGACAAGAGCACACGTGGACACACACCTAAGTACAATGCAAGTAGCTTAAATTCACTGAGTTAGAATTAGCTTCATCTCCCCCAATTTTTTCTTCTTTTTACTTTATCTGAATACTACTTAAATCTTTTAAAATTCAATGTTATAGATAATAGGTGCCTTTTTAACGTCCAGTAAAAATAAAACATCCATATTCTTTCATTTAAATCCACCTATATAAGAGTGAAAAGTGGGAATTAGAAACTGGATCACGCTCAAGGGATTGAAACTCTTTAGTGAGACCTTTAAACCAACGGATTAAAATCAATCAATTGCGCTGATCCCTGGGAATCCTAAAAAGGCTGAGTTTCCTCTCCCCTCACTCCTAACCTTTGCTCCCTATCCCAGACCTTTCCTTCTCCTATTCTGACGTATTTCTGTCTTAGGAGGACAAGATTCTAGCCCAGGTCCTGGAGAATGACTCCAGTCCATTTTTAGGTTTGAGCTGCTGGGGTCTCCAGCAATCCTCAGCTTCAGCCTAAGGTTCGGCTCCGAGCAACCCCAGCACTGCGGGTCTAGCAGTCTAGACGCCCGACTGGCAAGCGCTGCGGAAAAGAAAGTCTCTGTCCTCACGTGCAAGTGCTACAACCTAGCCGCCACCACTACCACCCCCCGGACAAATACAGAAATCACGAGGCACCCAACTCAACGCACTCAGGCCTAGGACGAACCCTAATATCTTACTGTTGTTCAAAAATGTTTTCTCGCAAAAGTCCTCGGACCCAGGCTGAGGAGGATCAGTGACCTATGTCATGGAGCAGGGAGAAGTGGAGATTCAGAAGGTGGAGGGAGGAAAGGTATAGGACAGTCTCCACTGCTGCCCCAGCAAGACTATTTCTTTCGTTACTTGGTCTGGAACCCCAGTGATTGGCTCGCCAAAGGTTTCCCTACTTCTTCCTGGACTCCTTATTCACTCTCGTGTCCAAGACTTTAGCACTTGGGCCTCTTCCTATCAGTAAAAACCCAGTGCCCAGTCTGAGTCTTAAATTGAAGGAAGAATGAGAGATCTTATGTTTGGAGGTTTTAGGGGCTTTAAAAATAGGGGTGGAAAGCAGAAGGAAAGCGGAGATAGTGATTCTTGAAAATTCCCTCCTAAACTGTAAATAAAAAGAATTTGAGCTAAAAAAGAATTTGAAGATCTAGTCCCCAGTTTTTAACTTTTTTTTTTTTTTTTTTTTTTTTTTTTTTTTTGCGTGTCATTGCTCCTTTGGCAGTCTGTTGAAGCCTCTTGACTTCCCAGAGGGATGGTTTTAAAGGGATAAAATAAAATACGTGGAAACATAAAGAAAACTAAGTATATGAATAAAGTTTTTAAAGTAAAAATGTTAAGAAGTTTATGGACTCAGATAAAGAACCCTTGATCCCTCCCTCCTCCCCCCCCCCCGCCCCCCACATAAGAAACGGAAAGTTGCACTCCAGCCCTTGGCCCCGCACACACAGATTCCCTTTCTTGGACAAACTCTGGGTTTCCTTAAACAGCAGCTCCCTTTTAAAAAAAAACAAAAACAACAACAACAACAACAAAAAAAAAAATTAGGAAATAAAGGTATAGGAAGATCGTGCGACTAGTCCTTGGGAGAAGAGACAGAAATTGAACTCAGCTCCTTTGCTTTTTTAATTACCGAGCTATTTTATTATGCCCTTATTTACTGATAAGGAAACTGAGACCTTTAGACAGGAAATGTCTAACCAAGGTCACACTAACAGTGGGAAAACCAGGATTTTGATCCCGGGTCCTCTAACTCAATTCCCAAAACCTTGTGCCATACTTAAGGAAAGAAAAAAAAAAAAAAGAAAGAAAGAAAACTTCATAGTACACCGTACATTCCTGAAGCCTTGACTCCAGGGCCTTAATCCCATTTCGATTTAAGCAAAGGTAGCAGCAATTCTAAGCAAAAGGAATGCAAAGTTGCTTTCCACCTTTTGGCCCCAGCACACTAGACTCCCTTCCTCTGGAAAACTCTGGATTTCCTTGAAAAGCAGCAATTTCTTAAGATACATAGACAATGTTACTTTGCAAAACACCGAACCCTTCCTGGAAACGTGGAGAAAATTACCACTGCTTTGAAAAAGAAAGAAAAGCGTATTGCCTAGGGAAGAGCAAGGAGCTGCAAATTTACCTCACGCTGACTCAGTCCACACAGCAGATGGTGGCAGAGCCTGCAAGGGAAACGACCTACCCTTTTTTTTTTTTTTTTTTTAAGAACTTCCTAATATCAGCAAAGACTCGTCTCTCAGTACAAGGCACTTCGTTCCTGTGAAAAATCTATCCCTGTCTCTGAGAAATTCATTTACGCACATTGAGCGGACTGGGGGCCTTGGCTACTTAAGATTGCAGAGGCCAGGAAACGCGCGCAAACCTGACCGCAAAGCACGCGCGAGAACATACACACTCAATCCCACCACATGGTTGCAGTTCGACTCCCTCAAAAAATAAATAAATAAAACCAAAAGAAACAACCCCAAAATAAAACCAAATCACAGTCAATAACAACAACAAGAAGAACCGTCGAGTTCCGAGGACAATCCACCACTTTTACTTACAACTGCGAAGGCACCTCTTCTGCGTCTGACTCCAAAAGACCCAGACGAGAATCGGGGAGGAAAAGGGTTGGGTTATATTAAAAAAAAAAAAAAAAAAAAAAAGTGAAGTCTCACGTGAGAACTCTCCTTGTTAAATATGAACCGTAATTTCTACTTTTCTTCTTGTTGTTTGCTATTAAAGGGGGTGAGGGAATGGGGGACAAAGGGAAAAAAAATCAAAAATAGCAGTTTTGCTATGTAAAACAAAACAAAACTCCACGGAGCGCCGTCTAGTGGTAGCTGAATTGTTCAAAGAAAGCAAAGGAGTTGTACTTGGGAATAAATGTCTTCTTTTATTTGATACTTTTTAGTTGCCTTTAGATTTGTCATACTTAAAGGGGAAATATAATATCCTGAAGAATTGAAAAACATGGTATCATAGTCATGGGGGATTGTTCAGTTAGGTCAAAGTTTGAGATTGGGTGGATTCTTAACACTTTACTTCCAAAACGAGTGGCAATCGCCTACACACGCAAAAAAAAAGGCGTTTTCTTTTATCACACAAGGGCAATCTCTGCAAGACCCCAGCTGAAACATAACTATTCCTCTCCATCTGATCGTAGAGTTGGTTACTATCATTTATATATTAGTTACTCAAATAAAATAAGGGCTTGAGACCCAAACTGAGCATCGAATCAGTTTTCCATTTGATTCCTAAGCATCCTCAGACACTTCTCAACATAAACTGATCGGATTTTAAAGAGACCTTTCTATCCTAAGCATTTTTTTTAAAGTATATTCAGTAGCTTCAAGAAGAGTTAGATATTTTCTGGGTCTATCTTTCCCTCCCAACAAATAGTACTGTTCCCTAAGAGACCATGAGTTGAAGACAATAATTGCTCTTCACTAAAGCTTGCCTTAATACTAATTTAGGAAGTTTTTAAAATTAACTTCATTCACTTTATACATACATGCATGTATGCATGCATACATACATACGTACATGCACACGCAAACTCTAGCCCATTCTCATCACTTCTTCCCTCTGAAATTCCTTTCTGAATTTTAAGTTAACCTCTGATTTTAAAACATCTCCTTCTGCTTGCTTTGTTTCAGAATTTCTGTGAGCGTCAATTTGAAAAGATAGGGGGTAGGGATGGAGAGACATACTCTTTTCTGAAAAGGAAAAAAAGAATATAATGAAAAGTTTGGGATCAAATATTTTCAAATAAAAAGGAACGGGGAATTGAGTCGTGATTGGTCCTAGGGGAGAGGGAGACAGCTCACTTTATAGCTAAAAGTTCCTTGGCTGGTTCCGCTTGATCATTTAAAATTAATCACCTATAGTAACTGAATTTTCTTCAAACGGTAAACTGCTTTAAAACACCATGTTAAAGTTTTAGCAGATTTATTTTTACTTGTTATACACAGACGATACAAACGAGCAAAAACAAAACATTTCTCAGTGGAGCTTGTACTTGTATAAATTATTCAGTTCACAGACAAAACATAACAAATATAAAAATCACAACATTAGATTTACAGAAGAGTCAAAAATATACACACGTTTAGACCCTGAATTGCTATTAGGAAAATCCCCCCCCCCCATGAATTGGAATCTAGATTGAATATTGTGTATTATTATGCATATTTCACGTTATAATTTAAAATACAAAAAAAAAAAAAAAAGTATGTTTGCTACACAACATTCGAAATCCTACTAATCTACTTCCAGGGGGATTAATGTTCCTTATCAAATGTAACAAGACTTACAAAGGAAAAAAAAATCAATCTTACTCGCACCAATGCTAGTGTTTTTCCAAGGAAGTCAGATTTCAGCTGTTTTCTAGATTAGAGGGAAAAATCATTTTCAAAACTAAAATGCAGTAAAATATACAACTCACACAATTCATCTTCACTGGACTACACGATAGTTACCAACAATTCAATCATCTATATCGTTTTAGAGTATTCATTACAAAGATTTACAGCATATAAAGAGGGAGAAAACTGAAGAGAAATTCGGAAACAGTTTGTCAGCATATTTGGCACCTGCACAGACCAGTAATGGATTTGGCACTTTGGGAAAAACAAATAAGGCAAAATAATATTGCTGATGTTGAGCTATTCGATTTAGGAAATGAAAAAAAAAAAACTTACAAATTCAGTTAACTTTGCTTTTTGGAGGCATCAAGCCATTTAATTAACTTTCCTATAAAATAGATTCCCATTCTTTATAGGAGTTAGGGTGAGTAGGTACTCCTTAGCTGTGTGCACTTAGGGCACAGAGTAAATTATTCCATGCGAGGGACTGCAAAGAAGTGAGAAACCCATTACTCATTGCCATAGCTGTTGGCCATTTTACATTACCAAAGCCTCTAGAATATAGTTAACCATCTCTCAAGGTAAATAAATAAATAAAGTTAAGCATGAACTGGTTTTGTGCCTTCACAATAAGAATAAAAACTAGCCATTCGTTACAATAAATTAACACTATGTACAGACATTTCACAGGCTTTGTTCCACTAAAATTATTAACATCCCTACCATCCATCCATCCATTCATGGATAAGGAAGGAAGCGCTGTATGGGCTCCAGGTTCTAGAGCCAGGCGTCCTACTTATTGAGGGTAAGGGTGGGGAAAGGGTGTGGAAAGGATTGGAATTCTGCGTTCCTAGAGCACTGCTTGGCTTTAACCTGGCAAAACCAAGGACTGTACAGATCTCCCAAAGATGAAGTATCTAATTATAAGTAAAAGGAAAGGAAAAAAAAAAAAAAGTAGTGGGCCAAAGAAGGAGAAAAGAGAGGAGGGAAGGGAAGATTAAAAGACTTAGATAAGGACAAACTTCACGAAAGGGAAGAAAGGCTGGGATATTAAAAGGGATCAAGGGTTTACAACTAAAGTTGAAGATTAGTGCGCTAACTACAGAGGTTGCTGGGAGGGGAAAAGGTTAAAAACACACTCGGAATCCTGTATTTATTCACTGAAGACGGCAATGGTAAGGCCCAAAGAAAATACATGAGATGAGGAAAGTGGAATTGGAAAGGGAAGAAGAAAATTGGGTGGGGGTCTGGCCTTGGGGAAAGATGAAAGGGAGTCTTGGGGCTGTAGCTGGGCCTAGGCGATGCTGCCCGGTGGCAAGTCTAGCTGTGAGAATAGAAGCCGTAGTAGCCTATGTCCTTGGCGCAGTTCTTCTCACAGTCCCTTTGGGTCAACACTTCGCTCTTGAGGGGAGAGGAGCTCTCTGACACCGGGGTGTCAGACGGCGAGATACGCCTCCGCTTGGCCTGCTCGTAAATTCCAGAATCGGTGGAATCGATGGACTTAATGGATGACGGCGTTTCGATCCAGCTGGAGTCGGACAAGTCTTTGGGCTTGGAGTCCTCGGAGCCTGGGGGCAAAGGGGAGCGCTCCGTAGCCAGGCTCTCCGCCTCCTCACCTAGGTAGGGATTGCTGCTTGCCATACGAGCAGCCGCTGCTGCGCTGTTAGGCCAACACGACAACATGGAACTGGATTTGCTGCAGTACTGCGGGGGGCTGCGGGCTCCCCAACCCGACGGGTCTGCGTAGTAGCCCAGGGGTCGGCCGGTGCAGCCTGCAGCTTGAAGCGGGAGAGCCTTGACACCTGCCGCGGCATAAGAGAGCAAGGTGGCCGCATTGCCTGCAAAGTCAGTGGCCGTGTCGTAGGCCGAGGCGGCGAAGTCCAGCCGGTTGTTGGCTGGCGTGACAAACCAACGCTGGGGCGACGGGGCCCCAGGGTCCTCGGCCTGCTGGGGCGACAGGAGCCCATTGGTGTGCGGCACGCTGCGGTCTGTGCCTGGGCCTGGGCCGGCCCCGGTCCCCGGGTGGAAACGCGCCTTGGCATAGTTGCTTACGAACTGGTCCTGTAGGAAGGAGCCGGCCATTGCATAACGGGCCCCTGGCACTATTTGCGAGCGGGGAGAGTCGTTGGGCGAAGGGGTCAGGCGGTCCATATCGCAGCCCGTGTAGATCCTATCAGGAGGGAGAGACAGAAAGAAACGGGAGGAATGGCACATAGTGTCCATGAAAGATTAGGAAGAGGGCCCCAGTATCAGGGAAAGAGAAGGAATTCTTGACTTTTCCCCCTTCCCCCCATATAAGTGTACATCTTTCATGTAGCCATGCCGAATTTCAGGAAAAGATTCGCTATGGAGACTTGGAGTGGAAGTGAGTGAGAGGGGCAAAGGGAGAGCACACATTCCCTTTATTCTTATTTTAGGAAATCACTAACTAAAGAGGAAGTGAAAAGGTCTGGTTGCATGGCATAAGAAAGGCACAGGGGTGTAAAACTAAGACTACCTCTTCTCTCTTCGCTCCGTTCTTTTATCATGCATTACGGTCCTTCCAAAATAGCCAGGTCAAGGGTAGAAATTGAAGGCCTTCTCTCGCTCTTTGTTTGGTCAAAATATATGCATATTAACCCAGCCGGGCTGAGAGGGGATTAACAGGCCTCTGTGGGCAAAGGGTGTCTATACTCTGGGGATACTTCCTATAAGGATTTTGAGAGAGATTGTAAACAAAGGCTGGTTCTCTCTCTCTTCTCTCTCTCTCTCTCTCTCTCTCTCTCTCTCTCTCTCTCTCTCTCTCTCTCTCTCTCTCTCTCTCTCTCTCTCTCTGTCTCTATGTCTGTCTGTCTCTCTGTCTATGTCTCTCTCTCTGTCTCTCTGTCTAACTTTCTCTATTTCTCTTTCGTTGCCTGAAAACTTTGGCAACATGCTCTGTTCTGCCCTTCCTTATTTGCCTTGCCATCTACTTTGGCATTCACTTATTTGTATCTCTCTCTCTCTCTCTCTCTCTCTCTCTCTCTCTCTCTCTCTCTCTCTCTCTCTCTCTCTCTCTCTCTCTCTCTCTCTCTCTCTCTCTCTCTCTCTCTCGTCTTCCCACACTCCTTCCATTCGCTCTGTTACTTTCAATAAATCTCTTAGAAAGTCACTTACACCTTCTTAGAATTCAAAAGCATGCACACTCACCTCTTCTTTTTCTTGTATAAATGATGTAAGAAATACAAATGTGTGTGCCTCCAATAAGTATTATTAAAGGCCAACTTCCAGAAAATGAGTTTACTACTAGAATATCTCTGAAGCACTTTTTAGTCTTATAAGATTTTTTTTCTTTACTCTTCCACTCACCAAAACAAATAAAAAGGAATTGTGAAACTATGAAAGCTTCATTATTTAAAGTTTTTACAAAGAAAAATATTTTCCTCAACCATCATACACCACACAATTCTTTTTTCCTGTCCTTCCATCTCACATAGTTAGGAACCTTGAATCTGGCTGTCAAAAAATAGAGGCTGAAACCTTTTGCTATCCAACTATCCCCTAGGCAATCCTAAAAGGATTTAGCTTGGGTCTTTGGCAGCTGCAGAGCTGACCTAGAGTGACACAAACGACTTGTGTTAAAGAATAAGTCTAGGCCTTCAGGCTAATAGAACCTCATTAGAGATTATTTGAGGGAAGGAAAAGGCTGTTAGATGAATAGGAATGTATCCACCTTCAGATCAACAAAAATCCTCCACTTTCAGTTAACTAATGCAGGAATCCCAAAATGCTCATCAATCCACCTTTAAAGCAGCTGTGGGTGGGGTAGTTAAAGGAGAATAACAATTCTTTCATATCTCAGTCTCATTTGAAGAAGAGGATCTTATTAGGCACAAAAAAATTGTTGAATGCTCCAAAAATAGCACCAGAATCGAAAGTGATATTTTTTTTAGAGCTCTGACTTTAAAAAACAATAACTAATTCAAGGGATTATTCAGAATCTGAGTAAAAGAGAGGAGGAAGGAAGGAAGGAAAGTTTCTTTTTTTTTCTATGGAAAAACTGCATAGTTTTCATAGTAAACATCAACTAATTTTTAGAATCAAAATAGGGAAAAAAGATGAAGTTACAAGCAAGTTCCTTTTAAAATAGATTTCTGCAACATTTGGCCCAATAACAACTGGGGAGGAGGGAAAGAGAGCAATAACAGGTATTGGATACTCAATATATGCAATCTTTGTCCTTAAATTTAGTTGTATTTTTAAAATTAAAAAGAAGGGGACTGGAGAGGAACAAAAATAAATAATTATACCTATCTTCTCTATTCATCTGCGATATAGAAACAATGTTGCCAAAAGTTAGTTTAATCACCCACTGACAGTTTAACTAGGTCTGAATCCTTTGGGAACCCTGGGTCCATTTACACCACTAAATGCATTTGAACAGATGTTAATAATAAGATTTACAAAGGTAGGATTCTGAAGGATTGTCCTTGAATATTCCTGGTCACCAATATATTCTGGATGTACTTATATGCCAAACTTTAGCTAAAACCTTTTGCAAACACTGTCCTGTGACTCCCTCTAATTTAGAAAATTTGAGCTAGGATGGGGGTGGGCTGGGAATATATTTATTTTGAAATAACACTTATGATAGAAGAATAATTCTGCTGTTTGTTTTTTTGGGTTTGTTTTTTTTTTTTTTTTTTTTTTTTTTTTTTTTTTTTTTTTTTTTTTTTTTTTGAGGAAAAGATGAAGCAACAATATGTATCACTATCAGTTACCCTCCTCTAGGCCCACAGTTTCCTAAACTGCTTCTTATAGCAAAAGCAAGTACAGATTGGGTTTAGGGGTTTAAGGAATGGTGCCTGAAACTGGAAATGAAGCCGTAGCCCTGTTTCTTTTTTCCTTGCAAATTTAATCTGATCCTACGCAGAGGGCGGCTACAACTTCGTGGCAGTAGCCCAGGCACTGAGAGCAAGCCATCTAATTAAGACTTGTGTCTTTCCCTTATATGGTCAAGGAAAAAAATAGGGGGAATCCCCACACTCCTTTGAAATCTAGATTTAGAACTCATTATCCACCACCATCCAAACCCTAAGCCACGAAGCCTAGTCCCCTACACTAAGGCTCTGATCTAGAGTGAGCTTATAGAGGACTTAGTTTAAACTGAAATTTTGTCCCCCAAAAGAGAAAAAAATAGATAAGACCAGGACAAATATGAAAAAGGGAAAGAGAAAGGAAAGGAATAAACAACTTTCTAAGTCACATCCAGAAAGTAAAAATTTAGGGGAAAATTATTTTCTTTTTATGCTATTTAAATATACACCAAATACCGCTTCATATCTTTCCCCAAACTCAAATTACCAAAGCAAGCAGTTCATCACATTATCTTTAGCTGCTACACATTTTTATTTAGTTCACAACAATGCACAGGAAATGCTATTACAGGAAACTTGAAAGTGGGTAAATAATATGTCACATATGCCAATAAAACTCTCACAACTGCCAAAGCAACGAACAGTTTCGGGCAGAATCCCGGACAGGCTTCAGATAAAACCAATCTGAGCTAAGCATCTGTAGCCACACACACAACAGGATTGCACCCAGAGGCAAAGCTATCTTGCGCCAACCAAGCCAAAGTCCCAATACCAATTAAACAACGTCTCAATTCAGATAAAAACTAAAAATACAAAGTCAGAACACTTGGACCATCCCAAAATATAACCACTTGAAGAAAACCTCTGCAAATATGGATAAGACAAGCAAAAAGAGGGAGAAGGAAAGGGGAAAATAACAACAAAAATCTACTACAACCTCATCCTCACACATTTCAGCTCCTGAAAGCTTTCTATCCAACAATTTTACAGTAAATTGATAAGCGTTGCACTTCTTAGGATGACCCCGAGAAGTGAAGTAATAGAGATGCAAATTTACTTACGTGTCATAGTTATCCCGAAAGCCTTTTGCGAAAGGGTTGTGATCTATCTTCAACTGCGTAATCTGAGGAGGAAAAGATCAATATTTATTTGCCAAGCCAGAGAAATTGCACTTTTGAGAATGAATAGTCATTCAATTATTGCAAGGATAATTTCATCAGATGCCCAGGTTCCCTTATTTAAACGCGGGATGGAGAGGGTAATGGGAAAGGGAAAAGTTTAAATGAGTAATAAGTACACTTTAACGAAAGATCCAAATTAAATGTTTGCTTTAAAATTCGTTCCTGATATATGTGTATGCATGTCACAAATGTTTATTAATTTGTTCAGACAAAAGTACTTCCAGAAAGATTGAATTTATGACCAGATGTTGAATATTTAAAACCTTTTCGCGACATTTTAAAAGGTTGCGTGATGAGTTTAGTATAGTAGCTGCACAATAAGAGAAAATTCGTCTTACACATTAAATCCAAATTTAATTTAAATGAAAGTACTAATAGAATAAAATTTTTAGCATATTTAAAAGCACCATCACCCCCAAACCCAGACAACAGCAGCTATTGCCAGCTTCTAAAAACTTGCTTTAAAAATGCTGGATTGACCAGTGGCGCTGATTTCTCTTCTGAGTATACCCCTCCCCCTCAATAATATATTTTATTATAATTTTCACCTGCCTCTGTGAATGTATGTATGTGTGAATGTTTCCTCAGTCTCCCAAGATGGTGATTTTTATTCTATTTAGCCATTAATCCTGCCCACCTAGGAAACCGTTTCAAAGGCGTTTTGATTTTCTGTGATAATTATGGCGCCTGCCAAGAATGAAAATTCAAAGGGGAAATCTGCTTGTTTTGCAAAGGGAGACAAATTGAGGGAACAGCTTTTTATCTGTTATTGTTTACAGACCAAATTCTAACTCCCCGAATTAAAGGCCGCCAGAAATTCTGTATACCACCTAAATACCAAAACCGGTCCCGAAGTCAGAGGCAAGAAACAATCGTATTCTCCTGCCTGTAATTTTTGGAGGGCGCATATCCGGCCTCTCCTGCTATATCTAAATGTTTTGACTGAGGCTGCTGTGGCTGCTGCTGCCGGAACCGAGGGTGATGCCTGCCTCAAGTAGAAAGTACAAGTCCAGTTACATCTGTGTTTTGGTAGGCGGTGACCGCTATGAACTGTGTCTCTGGGAAGGTGAAAGTCTGGACTCTCCCTGGCTGGTTGGTATCCTCTGTGCCATCTTCATTCACTTCCACCACATGCAAGCGGGGCTGGTACTTGTGCAAAGACTGTAAAACAACCATCTGTCGAGAGGAAAGAAAAGGGGAGAGACCCAGCGGCAAGTTAAAACATTGTGCCTGTTATGTGAATGTGTACGGGTGCGCGCGGTGATTGCCGTAGAAACATATATGTTTTGCAGTACTTGCTCGCTAGCTCCTCTCTAGTCTAGTAACTAGGGATAAGACCTCACCATCTCACAGCTGTCAGAAGAGATCCGACTAGATCACCCTCAGGAAAATGTGACCCGAACCATCCACCCCGCAGGCTATCTCCTTTTCCCTACTGAAGGAAGGTCAAACATTTACCCAACCTGCAGAAATTCGGTTTCCTTTCAGAAATCAGTCAATTGGGTATTTGTATTTAGAAACCTGGAGGGTGTAGGGTAAGAAAGGAGGGTTTATCCATATTCCTTTGTTCATTTCATTCGGGTGGAATGAAAATAAAATATAAAAGATAGAAAAATATTAAATCCTTATTTTTCCACAAAGGGAGAAAAGTGTTCCCATTTTAGGAGGAGGTAGGGGGAGGGAAGAGATAGTTTAATTATGAATTAAATAGTACTATTTGTTTTTCTTTCTGGGAGTTGACTTTAAGAGCTTGGATAGGGGGACATAGACTAGGGATTGGAATGTGCAAGGTAGGGGAGTGTGTGTGTGTGTGTGTGCGCGCGCGCGCGCGTATGTGTGTGTGTGTGTGTGTGTGTGTGTGTGTGTGTATGTGTGTGTGTGTGCGCTTGCTTGCTTGCTTGTCTATGGGTTTCACTGACCTGGCCATTGTTGTTTGAGGCTCCTTTGTTGTTTGTAAGTTTTAATTTCCCGAAAGAGATTTCTTGGCGCATCCAGTGAGCCCCTGTATTGGGGGAATCGGGATGCATATAGACCCGGTTTCCTAGAGAAACAAACACACATTGCTTACACATGCACACCCCCACTCCCTGCCACTGTGTTCAAGAACACACATGCATACACAAGCACACACACACCTTGAGTCAGTAAATCATATTAGATGGGAGTTTCCAGGAGGCACTCTTTTCTTTTTTATTATCTGTAAATGATTAAAATAGCTTTTGCATAATCTTCCCCTCTTTCCTCTCTCTTTTCTCCCCTTCCTAGTCTCCCTTTCTTTAAAAAAAAAAAAAAAAAAAAAAAAAAAAAAAATTAGCCAATCGTTTTTTAAAGTCGCTCGAGCCAGTCCACAAAGGCTTTAATTAATCATTCTCACCTAAATATGTGTCAGAAAAAAGTGTTAATTGGAAGAACTTGCCTTGTACATTGGTGTCCGCTTTGCCGCAAGGAACCCATTTCCCTCCTTGAAATCTCCAGTGATTGGGGTCCGCCAAAATTACATCCACAAAAATATTGTAATGAGCCGTGGGATCCAGACCAGAAATGTTAAAACTTAAAAAAGGAAACATGCGCCTATTTAAATTAAAAGAAGGGAGGGAAGAGGAAGAAGGTAACAGAAGAAAGAACCATTAATATTAAAGATTTTATGCAAACCAAAAAAAAAAAAATTACCTCATAAGTAAAGGCAAAACTTGCCTTGGCAGCATAGATGACGGGGTTAAAGAAAGGGCCATTCGAATGAGAAAAAAAAAAAAAAAAAAGAAAAAAAATCGTAAGGGACCCGACGAGGGTAGGGGGAGTGAAATAGATTAGAGTGGCACGAGCGGCAGACCTTTCCTCTCTCTCCCGACAGAGAGAGAGAGGTAAGGAAGAAACCCACATCCGCTCAGTAGGAGAATTCATTCTTCTCCAGGTGCTTGTGCCCAAACGGCCTTTTCTCATCTTCCATTCTGGCATATGAGATCTTTGTTCTAAATCTCACCTTTGCCCTCAGGTTTGTCACCCGCACACACACACACCCATTGACCCCTCTATTATCTTTTTTTTGAAAGCTAGGAAAATAGGGGTACAGATTCTTCCAATTCCGATATGCCCTACTCCCTCCCCGACCTTCGCTATCTCAGCCACCACCATTCTGCGGACTGTCCGCTTGCCCAGCGGGCAACGGCTCTAAGAGCAGCAGTAGCAGTAGCAACGAATATAGCTTTTACCTTCCCTGTTTGGTGATGATCATCTCTGTTTGATGTCGATGAAATTTCAGCCAGAGTGGTCTGTTGCACAAGTAGACCTGAGCTTTGCCGGGCACTAGTCCCGGTTGAGTAGAGGAGAATTGATAGAAAGGCGCTCCCTGGTAAGAGTGCCCATACTGTTGAGGGTAAGGATAACCCGCCGCTGGATAGCCCTGTGGCGAAGAATTGGACAGGAGGCTGTTGTAAGCTCCATTGGTGATCACGGGGTGGTGTGCCATGTAGCGACTGGGACTGCCGATAGAGAAGGCAGGGTGCGCGGGTCCATGCTGGCTGGGGTAAGGAAACATGGTACTGGGAGCAGTGGCAGCAGACTGGGGCTGGCTGGACTGAGAGAGGAGATAGCGATCTGCAGCAGATCCATCGAAACTGTGACGAAGCTCAGAGACCCCGTCCAAGACAGGAGAGAGTTTACTTCTCTGGACGTCCCCTGGTGAGTCCTTGGAGTCAGGAAAATTGTCTGTATCTGACTGATTCGTCATCCCCCTGGTAATTTTTTTCAAAGGTGAACTTCTCTCCAGGTTGTCAGTGGTCGAGATAATGGGATGATCATGCAAGACAAGCTCAGATCCGCCTGAATGTGGGTAACTGCTGCTCACATTGAGAAATTTCTTGGAGAGCATGATAGAAGGAGAAAGACAGTGCTCCAGCTGCATAGCTCTAGAACCAGAGCAATCGCCCTCCCTTCCCTGGTTTTTAAAGTGCTATTTATCATAAACTAGAAATCCACAGACCCCCTCACTAGACGGAAAGCACTTCAACCAGCAAATGCTTCTCAAAGGTTTGATTTACTTTTTTTTTTTCCCTGGGAGAAGAGATTGGCCAATTGACACTATGCAGCAATCAGAAAAGGCTCACTTTTGATCTTGCTGCCTGTGCAGCCGATGAAACGGCTCCTGCCATTGGTTAACTGCTGACAGTAATTTAATTAGATAGACATTAATTAGGATAATCACCTGGCTCCTGGTCGCGATGATCATGGCAATTTGAAGGAGATGATTTTATTGTGGGCAATAGGGGGAGAAAGTGTGTGTTGGTTCTACGTGATCATTGTTGTGTCACCTTTAAGCTTTGTGACCACTGCGTTAGAAAAATTCAAAAGACTTGCCATTTACTAAACATTTTCCAACCCCCTCCCTTCTTTTGGGTGGAGGGACGGGGGAGGGGATTCGATGTTGGGAGACTTTTCAGTTTTGAATGAGCCAAATATTCAGTTGAATGTAACCATTTTCAAAGTGCAAAGTATACAAACTACGAGCCGGTGGCCTCAACCAACCCTGTAAAAGTTCCAGAATGTCTTTTCCAGCTAATACAAAAGTACACAATACCTGAGTTAGCCCTTTGTGAGTGGGTCATGTGTGTGTGTCTTATGCCTGCCCCCTTTATTATAACCCCCTCCCCCAAACCTTTCTTTTCAAGAATTAGCAACTACTCCGAGTGGTCCCTGTAGGGAGAGTGAGTATATTGTGGGAGGGGACGAAGTGGCAACAACAGTAACCAACCCACTCACTTTGGGAAGGTTTCGATTCTTGGTTGACTACAGATACAGTTACAGTATATGATCTCATTTTTAGGTTTTGAAATAATAATAAGCTGTTGAGCTGAAATGCCCTAATGTATTTGCAGTGATATTTACGGGTTCTTTAGTAAATAAATATTTTATCTGCTTTGCTTGAATGCAGATTATATGATGAGCATCTAACTGATGGGGTCAGACTTCTGCATTTCTTGCCTTTGGAAGTCCCCTGGCGTGGCCACTGGATCAGAAGCAACGGTGGGAAAAGGGGATGGTTCCCTTTGTAAATACTATTGTCAGAAGCAGTGGTCTTGGTAGACACAAAATGGAAGAAGTGGCAAAACTATGCTCATTATTGGGGGTGGGGATGGGGAATGGCTCTAGAGAAAAAAATTAACCCATGTCTAATTTTTAAAAGGGGAAGAAACCTCTAATTTAAAAGGGGGGAGTTGAATAATTATTAGAACAAGGCCTGAAGCGACCTCGTTGTGTAGAGGGAATAAGATTATTCCCAAATCACTAACATAGCTGGATAAAAGATAGACGCCCATCACACTCTGGGAAGCGGGCATGGCGGGAGAGAGCATTTCATCAAACCTGCTTCCCCACTGTAGGGTGTACCCTCAACCCCGCCCTCCTGCCTCTTTCTTCAGTAGGCTGTGTGCGGTGGGTGAAAAGGGAGAGGAGGAGCCTCAACCTGAACATCGAGGTTCAGCCCAGACAGGTCTATGAACTGTCCCTCGGGTGGACGCTCAGCTCTGTCCACCAGCAGGTGCACCAGTGCCCTGGGAGCCAGCGCTCGAACAGACGTGCGCGCACCTCCCACCTTTTTTCCTCTTCTCTTCACTCCGCCTCATTGTTCTGCAGCCCGCAATGACTGCAGGCTTTGTGGCTGAGATAGAGCTGGCTTTCCCCCTGCATTCACCCTGCGTAGGTACCCACCTGGGCAAAGGGAGGGAAGCTAAGCCGGGAATGGATAACGAAACAGCACCTAGCAGGGCTCCTGGCGGTGGCATAAGAGGGGGTTCTCCCTTTTTGCCTGCCAGTGCTTCGGAGAGGGAGACAGTAGCTCAGCTAAGCTGTTTCCCCAGAACTGTTCGGCAGGCAGGCAGGGCAGCTAAGCTTTGAAGGAGCAACACTTCTTTGGCGGCCAGGAGCTGGAATAACTAGGAATCCAGAGTTGCAGCATTGGAATGGTAGTGATTTAAGGGGAGGGGTCAACCAGGCTCCTTAACTTTACGAAGTCTGAGCACAATGGTTAAAACCTCAAGTTTTCCCAAAGGGGTCAATCCACAAAAGCTAGTGCCGCTGCTGCAAAGGTAGCTACAGATCGGGACTTTGGACTGCAAAGGGAGCAGCGAGGCTCATATAGTCCAGGTCTGCTCATGCATTCCAAAACTACCCAGTTACAGGATGAGAGAATTTTCTAGAGGAGAAAAAAAATGCAGCAAAGCTTCCCCTCCAAGAAGTACAAGTGAAACATCTGATAAAGCTTGTTTCGTACTAGTACCCTGGTCTGAGATATTTGGGATTTAGCTACTTGGGATTTAGAGGATGTTATGGTGTTCCTTAGTTTACTTTCCCTAAACCTTTTAGATTAACGACTTTCTTGGAGAAGGAAACACAGGTTGGGAAGTGGGGAAGGTAGGGAAGAGAAAGCCAGAGAACCAAAACTAAAAGTCTACAAGTAGAAAGAATATTAAATTTGCAAGTCAGGCCCAGATTAATATCTCAGTTCTCCTTTACTTGTGACAAATCTAGGCCTCTTAATTTATAGAGGACTAGGGCACCTAAGGTTTCTTCCACTTCTAAATACAGAAATGACCTTCCTCTATATTCCTCTTTGACCATTCTCCAGAGATCCGTGCTGGAATTTGATTTTGAAGGTTGGAAGGAAAAATTGGGATGAGGTGTGAAGCTGGGGAAGGAGCACCAGGCACTCCTGAAACTGTCTTAATTAAATGGATAGATACAAAGATAAATTTGCTTTTTCTTTACTACATAGTTACCAGCACCAAACTTGATTATCTGAACATGGTTCACAGAATAAAGGTTTATCCAAGAACTACATATAATAAAGAAAAAAAAAATCAGGACTGGGGATAGTGTTAAGTGCATACATACACTGTAGTTTTTGTTAGATGAATTCTCTTTGCATTACTGTAACAGATATCTGTCAGACTCTTAATTTAGGAGCAGCTTCAGGAGGGAAAGAGCTTTGAATTTGGAGTGTGGGTAACCTAAATTCAAAACTGTCTACTGGGAAAAGCAGAGTTTTGATTATACCATGATCTCAGCAAGGTCTGTGTTTGGGAAGTTTGCCTGAGGGTCAGAAGAGAAGTGCTGGGTAATTAAAAGAAATAGGGAAATATAAAAGCCAGGATTGGGAAAGACTTTTCAAACTTCTTGGATTCCGTAAGGATGAAATTGAGAGCTAACAATTTTTCTTTTTAAAAGGATCCAAGTTAAAGTTATTTGTACTCCTAACTTGAATATATTTATCAAAATCAAAATCAAAACAACAACAAAACCCTCTACAAACTCACTGGTCATCTTACAATTACAAGCTACCACATCTTTATCTAAGGAAAAAAGAAATGTTTTAAAATACACATAACTAGAGTAGAATATTCTTTACATTCAGGTTTATGCTGCTTACATAAGGCAAAAACAGACATTTTTTCCTGATACTGTGAATTTGAGTGCTATATACCTGCTCCCTGTTATATTCCCATAATAGCTGACATTTAAAGTAACACTTTTATGGTTTATAAAGTGCCTACCAAAGTAATGTAATTTTAATGCATCCTTCGAAATAGGCCCTATAGGTATTATTTTTATTATATAGATGAAGATGAAGATTCAAAGGAGGTTAAGGTCCTTGCTAAAATTACACAAAATAGGATGGGAACCAAAGTGTCTTCTGATTCCACAGTCATGATCCAATAGGTCCCCATATCAATTTAGGCCCTTAGTATGAATATATCCACCCCTTTTGGACCCAAAGCTTCCTGGTAATATACCCATTTTCTCATGCTTTTTAACAGGAGTTAAGGTTACTATTTAGCATTCTAGCCAATCCATTCCATATACCATAAAAAAATAGTCTTATTTCCTGTTATTTTTAAGAAAGCAGAGTAAGCCAAGGCTAACGCTAAAGTATGGGCAGACTACATTTAGGCATATTGGAAATTGAATTGGTTTTCACTTAAATGATGGGTTACATACCTGGCTATTTAAAGGCTCATAGAAGTTTAAATTCCGTATTTTAGCTTAAAGCTTCATTCATGTAACTTCTCTATTTAAATTTAAACTTCAAACATAACTAAAACTTTCCTGAAACAATAAGGAAACATCTTCACCTAAGAAACTACCTTGTCAGGTTTACTAAGATTAAAGGAGTTTTGTACCTTTACCAATAACTTATTGGGAAAAAAGTTCAGTATTTGCCTAGACATTTTATGAGCTATTTAAGAACTATTTTCAAGCTCTATGTTTCTATTTGCATGGTTTGGAAATTCTCCACTCACCTGTTTAGGCAACTTGACTAGTTAATAGCTTTAGAGATAGGATATTTAGAGGTTAACTTGACTTGCCTCCTGTCACAGTTTATTATATGAAAAGTAGGATTTGAATAAAGATCTTCCTGACTTCAAAATCAGTTTTCTATTAGATTGCTTTTCAGTAGATATTATATTATCCCATTTGACAGATAAACAAACCGTGGTTTTAGTTGGTTAAGCAACTTACTGAAAGACTTTGATATTCAATACAGTGCTAGACACACATTGAGGAACTAAATTTTAAATTGGATATTGATACTTTTAGAGGGAGGGCAGTATTAGTAATATTCTACTATTAATTAATACTGGAAAGACATCCATAGGTTCCTGACCTGAGAATCTTTTTTCCTCCATGAGAATCTTAAAGAATTCATTATAGACGTCAGTTTTGTATGCGCAAAAGTTTCATTTTAAGTCCTTAGTTAGTGTTAAAAAAAAGAAACAAAAACCCCAAACTCAGTTCTCCTTCCCTACATAATATTTATTTCATTTAAATCTTGAAAGCATAATATAGGCTACATTAATAAAATATTCAGCATGAAATTTCACCTGTTTTTGAATGCCTTAAACAAAATGTTAATGCACATTCTTTTCTCTAGGTTATATGTAAGAGTTACAAACTAATGGCAACCACTTTTCATTTGTGAAGTTTTGTTATCACACTGATGTTTTATGTGTTATAAGAGCTTCAAAATGTAAAGGAAAACACATCTCATCTGTATGAGCTTCCTAGAGTGTTGTCAAATGTAATACTGTCAATTCTACCAGTGCCAAAAAGACCTCAGGAGACTAGATAGATTGTAAATGTATTTTTATTATGTAGCAACAATCAAAATATATATGTACTACTGATTTCTTCAAATATTAAATGGTAACTTAATAAAATTTGTCCACTTTGATGTATTCTTGTACTACTTTGGAATCTGCAAAGATCCTGACCTAAAGAAACAGAAGTAATTGCAAACAGAGACCCAAAGGTGTTACAGTGCTGCTCTTGGAATGCAAATGATGCCAGATGTCTTCCATTTAACCAAATACACCTTCGGCAGTCGACTGATTTGTGAGCGTTAGAAACAATAGACGAATATACACTGGAAGTATCACTAACAGTTTTCTGCTGTTTTGGGTTTTTTTTTGTTTTTGTTGTTTGTTTGTTTTTTACTTGAATACAACAGTATCCAACATAGCTGCTAAACACTGGACAATGTTTGAGGTCATAAGCACATCCACATGTTCTTCCAAATGACGCTTTGGGTCCTAAAAGCAGAACAAAAGAAAAAAAAAAAGATATTAGCTAGAGCTATTTTTTGGGTACATTTATATTTCCATAATTGGTATTAATGAATGTAAAAAAATTGAGACAAATTATGTTACGTATAATTTCTTAAAACCTACAATTTCAACTCATACTATTTATTATGTTTAATTCAATTTCCAAGATAGCAGATTAGTTTATATCACTGTAATTACACTCCTCCAGAAACTGGTTTTGAAAAGCAGAATGCATTCTATATACTCTTTGTTCATTTGATCTTATTACACACATATAACTAAGTCAATCTTTTAAGAACAACACACAAAAAAGATATACTTGAAGAAAAGGAGGATCAATGAAATCCAATTTCATTTTAATAAACCTTGTTTAATACATCTTGTTTTGAATGATTTGGAAAAGAGATTTTTTTGTATTGAAATTTACTGTTTGAAGTTGAATTTAAATACTAATTTTAATCAATCTCACACATAAGTACTGATAAGGTAATTTGGCTAATTTTTTTTTGTTTTGCTAGGGAAAAACGTTTAAATTAGGATGAGATAACTTTTTCTTTATAGCATTTTATAATGGATAAGAAAACTCAGGGAAAAATCACTATGTTTCAGCCCAAATGCAGTTTGTAAATTGAATATAAAAAGCTAGGTAGTATGTAACGGACACAAGAAACAAATATTTAATTAAAACAATGCTAATAGACGTTGCTGTAATACCCAAGACTTTCAACTTTATACAATTGCTCATCGGTGGAATAATTACTTGGTTATGCCTTCATAACTTGTTTGTTTAACACCCTAAGGTTATTTTTACCACTGAATTCTCATAAAATGGAACCAGCAAATTCAAATGGATAAACCCCAATATCATATTTTGTTCAGTAACTTTGGAAAGAATTAAAGCACAAAAAGTGAAGTAGATAAGACAAACTTGCAAAAGAAACCGAATAGAAGTGGGGGGTGGGGGGGGTTGTGTGTGTGTGTGTGTGTGTGTGTGTGTGTGTGTGTGTGTGTGTGTGTTTGCCTCATGAAGAAGAGGCCAAAATTGAAATACTAAGATCTTTTGGATGATCCCTTATGAACATTCAAAAGTGCCAATTTTTCTTATCTCATTGATTTTAATTAGCTACTTCCCTTTCTCACTAAATGGAAAAGAAAAGTCAACATTAATAGAACAAATACAAGGAAGTTATGATGTATTTTGTTAGTGAAAACAATAGAAAATGCCCTAACTACTAAAAATACTTGATATCCTAGCAAAAATGATTTTTAAGTACTATGGGAAATTGTCTATAAGCTGCAAATAAGAATTTCTAACCCCCATAGTAACTATATCTGTCTGAGGTGTATCAGAAGCTTAAAAACAAAATTATATACTGCATATGTAGCAAAATACAATTCTACACATGACCAAAAAATATAGAAAATAGGAGACAAAAAAGACTATTACCTTTCCCACTACTTTTTTTTTGAGGATAAAACAATATTTATGGCATAATGGGACCATCATATATTATATTTAAAGATGAACTTTGCCCTTAGTATTTTACTGGGATAACTGGCTCTAAACTGGTAACATCCTCTCCTCAGTCATCTACACTACATTCTTGTGGCAGCTGGGTGTTTCTTAGAGATTTCCCATCCAAGAATGGTCCTGGCCCAAACCTACATAGCTTGTGAGATGTGATGGGATCACAGCATATGGTAGGATGGCTGAAAGCAAAGACAGCTTAGTGTCTTGCATCTGAAATAGCGGGATTCTGCCAACATCAGCAATATGATAACCATGTTCCATGGAATGGGGGAAAAAAAAGTAATCAATGTTCTTTAAAAAACAGTCTCATTACACTGAAAGTCTCCATTAATAGGTGAGACTTTTATTTTTCTCTTGCCCCAATTATGGGGAATAAAATGTCTATTGCCCTTATATAAAATCTAAGACTACCTATTTCTGAACACAATTACATATTTTTAAGCATCTCAATCTTAATTTTCCCATTTCCCCCATCAAAGCATAGGTAACCATCATTTAAATCTATATGTATGTGATTTTAATTTCAGTTGTTACACAAATATCTGCTCAACAGATTTTTTTTTAAAATTTGGATTGTTAGTTAACAGCCAAAGTTTCTTTTAATACTTTAAAGATGTATTATTTATTAACCAATTTAAAAAAACCCACTGCCTTAAAGGTAAGTGAAGCCTATGGCATTTAACTTTTCAAGATAAAAAGAGATAGCATTAAATATCCCTGAAAATTAATTTTACATTTCCTCAATCCAACAAATTTATTAAATTCATGTTGTATGCAGAGACTTTGGGAAGAAGTTTAAAAACCCTCTGCTCACAGAGAGCTTAAAATCTTGTAAGGAGATAAGATACAATAAGGGTATTAAAGATTTAGAAACAAAGTTATATTTGACAACCAAGGGAAAAAGTCCTTGCCAATGAAAGGATTTAGGAAAATCCTCAAAGAAGAGTTTTGAGTTGGGCTTTAAAAGCTCAGAAAAAAATTTAATAGGTAACAGTACAATGACTGTTGGATGGGCTGGCATCAGGGAGGAAAAAAAGCACTTAGAATACAGTCTAGAGCAGAATAAATGGAGAAAGTGATAGGCCAACAAATAGGAAAAGTACCGATTGTGGGTCAAAATAAATAAACAAATAATAAATAAAGCAGCAGACAGAAAGAACAAAGAAAGTTCCCCACATAGACCCTAAAATATACTCAAACAATTCATAAAGTCTGTTACTATATAATGTGGTACATCTTACCTGCTTGCCAACATTCTTTATTGCCAGCTGTTCAGGTGTCATTTTATCTTCTTCTTCTACTGCCTGTAAATGAAAGATCAAGGTCAGCATTTTCAATTTTGTTTACTTTTTCCCACAGCATTAAAAATAAATAAATAAATAAATAAATCACCAACTAAACAATAACCTTTATTCATAGGTTTCAAAGAATTACATTTGTTTTGCTAATCTTTGCAACTTAATTACTATCAATTTGAACTTAAATGACATCTTAAAAAGTATATAAAATCATATTGATATCATAAGAAATTGAATGCTTTGAGAGTTAAGAAACTGCTATTGATCTATTTTTAAAGATTGGATAACCTGTAATATGAGTGACACTCAATGGCCTTTAAGCAAATATTGGTTGTGTTCTACCAATGTATTAGATGAACTTTAACGGGCTGTTCCTTCCAGCTCTATGATTCATTTATAGAATTGAAAACAACTGGGAGCAAAGCAATAACTTGGAAAGCATAGGGAAATATTTCACAATACTGGCAATCACAGAAACAGAGACAAAAACAACATGGCACAGAGAGACAAATTAAAGATACCTACTGGGTGCTTCAAATTTATCATCTTAATGCCAAATTTCTTCATAGTTAGGAAATTTAACCCATCTTCAAATGTTTTCCACAAAGAGAGAAGTTTGGCCATATTTCACACCTCTTAATGGTTTTATAAACAGAGAACTTGAAAATGAGCAAGAATGGCAAGTGCATAATTTTGTAAATGGATAAGCTACCTAGAGAATTTGCCCAAGCAGAACCATCCCCCAAAGAAAGGATGATAGATTAAGGATTGTATCTACTAATTATTAGATTATATTTATTTAATAACACACATTAAAAAATAAAATTATGACTCAAAATTATGAGCAAAGGAAAAATAGCAATTAATAACACCTCCCCAATTGGGAATCCCTAGGGTAGCAAGTATGTTCTTTTTCAAGGTTGGATGTCATTCCTATTATTTCCAGATAGTTTAAATTTGATTTTTTAACTGGGAACTTCCTTCTTCATGCACCCCTAGTATTTATATGGATTTCCTTATAAAATAAATTATATTAATAATGTTGCGAATCACAGCTAGTTTTGGTTTGCATGCATATATTGGTTATATTAGGAGTAATTAAATGGCTAAGACTCTGACAGGCAAATTTACTTTTAAAAAGTTCAATGATATTATATACTTTTCTCTATCAATCTAAAGCTGGGTTTCAAATCTCATCTGAAGGACAGTATTTAACACTTTATATACTATGTCTATTCAATAAAAAAAATGCCAATAATTGTCTAATATAATAAGTTAAGACAATAACTGTGGAATTTGGCTCAATCCACTAATCCCTTAACAAAACAGCTAATAAAAAATGATTTCTTAGTACCATACATCTTGCCCATAATCTAAATAGGTGCAGGTGAACCAGCTCTAGCTCATAAAATAACTAAAATTGTTTACACTATGTAGCCACCTTATAAATTACTCCCCCCACCTCCAACCCCTATTTCCAATAATCCCCCTGGAGAGAGAAAGAAATTCTCAGAAACTCCTTGTTAAATGCAGATGGCAAAAAGTACTCCCAGCCATATCTGCCATCTGGGGATTGAGGAGCAGCTGTAGATTTAGGCATACACCAAGGTTGCAAACCTTCATGGCCAAAGGGTAAGCATATTCCATTTGGTAATAAAAGAGGCCAACTTCATCTACCAAAAAGCTTTTTGGTATTTCATTCAATCTACTTGCATTACCTCTATTTGTATAGATTGAGACTAGACCAGTTTGTCTTCACTCATATTCCTAGTCTGGCCAGTCACCAGAAAAATTCAGAAATGGTAGCAGTAAAATTAAATGAAATTCAGGCACAAGCAGTGTCCTCACTAGGGAACTTCTGTGTTTATGGCAACTTCTATGATTTGGCGTCAAATTTTGCTTTTGCATTCATGTTCATCGGTTTACTCAACCAACAAAAAGCACTGAAAATGTTTGTGGCTATTCACACTAGAAACGTTTATAACAGTTTATCAACAAAGACCCCCAGATGGCTATCCCATCGTGCACTGTCTGCACAGTTCTTGAAAATTCTTGGAACAAGGTCTGATGCATGATCATAATCCCCCTAAAAGTCTCCCCTGTCTTAAAAAGCTTTCACTCAACCTCCAGATCTCAAATATCATTCCATCTTTTTTCTTTTTTAAACACCTGTGGCTTCAATTTTTATCATTTTAGTAAAACTCCTCTTGGGAAATCTCCTCCAGGTCAAATCCATTGTGTTCTTTTTAGTTCTCACTCTTTTTCACCTCTTCAAAACAACTAACCATCTGGTTTTCCTTGTGCTATTCCATAAGCTCAGTTTCCTCTGAAATAATGTGTTATTCTTAATGTCTCTCTCTTTTTCCATTTTTCTTTCCTTGTACCCACAAGGCTCAGTTCTGGGTTCCTTTTTCTGCCATTTAAACACATAATTTCAATCACTACTATTTATAAGACTACATCTCATATATCTCATTAACAATTTGTATGTGATATGTCAAAAACAACCCTAATATCATCACCCTCTCCAGTCACTTTTTCCCAATTTCCATTACTAACAATGAAGCCATTAATTTTCATTTCTTCAGGTTAGCTTATAAGGATGCTTTTAAGTTTTAAGCAAACAGAAAAAGACAAGATTGAAATATGAATGTTCTAGTTCCAAGTCTTTTCTCTTTTTATTATACCAAAATGAACTTGATACCTTAGAAGCATAACATGGAGAACACAAAGCTGAACATTCTTCAAGAATGAAGAAGGAAAAGACTATAGAATTTATAATAAGGAGTTAACTAGTGGGTTTTAAGAGTGCTTAAAAGGAATGGTGGGGAAACTCAGACTGCAGAGGTTTAGGGAGTAAGAAGGGATTAAAGGAAGCAAAGGGAGAAATTGTAGGATCCTTTTCTGAGAAGTTTTGTGAGGAAAAGGTAGCTAGAGGAGACAGCAGGAATTCTTCACTCAAAATGGGGAAACCTTTTTAAGCTTGAAGGTAAAGGGGAAAGAGAGAAGCAGGAAAAAAAAGGTAGTGAAGAAAAAAAAAAGATTAGTATAAAAATAAGACCCTTCAGAAAATAGGAAGAGGTGAAACTAAATGCATAGGTAATGTCTTTAAGTGGAGGAAGAGGGACATCTGTTCCTTTGAGATTAGAAGGAAAGCAAATATAGTATCATGGTCCAATAGAGGCCATACTTTCTCCTGTGATTCTTCTTCCCCCCCCACCTCCTAGTATAAAACTTAAGTGTATCCTATAATTGTACTTTTAGTGACACAAATAGTACTTAAGCTTTCCTGGCTTCCCCAGAAGTAGCAGGAGAGTATCAATGTTTTCCCTCTGGCCCAGACACCTGCTGGAGAAACCTGTTCAGAATGATCTTACTGTTACAAAACGACAGAAACAAAATGGATGGCTTTAGCAAGTATCTTTCTAAAGTCATGTTTTAATGATATCATTCTTTGGTCCGGAACCTAGAGAAACTCCTAAAAGCTTTTTTTTTTTTTTTAAATTAATAATTTGTATTTACCATATATGTGCATGGGTAGTTTTACAACATTGACAATTGCCAAACCCTTTGTTCCAATTTTTTTCCCCTCCTTCCCCCACCCCCCAGATGGCAGGTTGACCAATACATGTCAAATATGCTAGAGTATAAATTAAATGCCATATATGTATACATGACCAAACAGTTGTCTAAAAGCTTTTTTACAGTGAATTTAAACTCCTTACAATGTACTTCATGACCAATAAATCAGTGAATTTGAATGACTTTCTAGATCAAGGTATTTAGTTAAGAGTCAGAGAATGAATAAATATTTATTAAGCACCCACTAAATTTCAGATACTTACAAAGAAAAGGATAAGATATTTTTTGCCCTCAAAAAGCTCACCATCCCACAGGGGAGGCAAAAACATAGAAAAAGAAGCTGAAAAGTTGGGGAGGAAGAGGAAGAAGAATACAAATAGGGGACATTTTGAAGTCATGAATCTGGGAAGGGAAATGATTATGAGGACACCTGAATTTTAAGTTAATTTCATCTTGCAGAATGAGTTTCTGCAGATAAAAAGACCAAAAAAGTAGGTGGGTAGGAAATCATTAAGTGAGAATTCCCTGGGTATTTTAAATGAGGTGGATCAGGGAAGAGCTTCCAGGTGTCCACTTTTCATCCTCTCTAACCAACAATTCTCTACATACATTGACTCAGTATTAGATTTTAACTACTATTTTGTTATTTATACCCAGCAAGCCTCTCTCCCTTATATATTGCCTAGTTTTCAAATTCAGGCCTAAAATGACATGTGGGCCCATAACATAAAATAAAATTCTTCTTGAATATAAAATATAACACTAAAATGAGATCACTTTGAATGGAAAATATTCAAAATGGAAATAAGGTGTAGTTGAAGTAGATATTTATAAAAAGATCAGATCTAATTCATAACTATCCATTTTACTTAAGATAGTCTTGGAGAATAAGGAAGAATTAATTTCAATTAGCTTCTTGAGTAAGAGTTTGTGAAGAAATCAACTCTACTTAACTTAAAATGATTGCATTCTAGCAATCTGAAGAACCTAAGAAATATTTCAGTAAGAGACCATATTTCACAAATTAATTCAAGTTTGGAGAGGCTCATCCCCAACCTGGCTCAAGGTGAAACATATTTTTGCTCATGGAAATTCATCAGGATCAACTGTGATAGACCTGGCTCTTTTCAACAATGCAGTTATTCAAGGCAATTCCAATAGACTTGGGATAGAAAATGCCATCCAAAGAGAGAGAACTATGTAGACTGAATGTGGATCAAGGCATAATAGTTTCATTTTTTGTTTGTTTTTTACTTTCTCATGGTTTCCTCCTTTTTGATTTGATTTTTCTTGCACATGACAAGTATGGATTATGTTTAAAGGAAATGCGAATGTTTGACCTATATCAGATTGCCTGCTGTCTTGGGAAGGAGGGAAAAAAATCTGGAACACAAAGACTTGTAAAAGAAGATGTTGAAAATTATCTTCACATGTATTTGGAAAATAAAATACTAATGAAAAATTAAAAAATTCATCAAGATTAATCAGCAACAGAGGACAGTATTTTCACTGACAGAAAATTATGAGTTTGTGAAGTACTGAAAATATAACTTAAAAAAGTAAAGTTCTGATATGGTCTCAGATTTTAATAACATTAAATTCATTTATACCACAAATAATTATTGTAAAGATAGAGGGGACATCTCATTTGATAACAACCAATTGGAAGTAAATGCATCTGAAGAAACCTGAAGAAGTGCCTTCAAACAGAAGGGCAAAGAAAAAGAAAAACAGATTAAATTTTGGAAACTAGGAGCTGGAAAACTGACTTAAAAAAAAAAAATCATTATTAGTTTTTATCCACATCATGATGTGATTTTTTTTCTCCCCCCATTTACCCCACCCCCAGCACATTCAATTTATTAGCAAAGCTAACAATTGCTAATAAATAGAATCCAAGGTTCCTCAGTAGTCAAGAATCAATCTGATAATCAAAGCAGCTCTTTTAGATGCAATATAGAGAAACCTATCAGTCTACACAATCTTAAGCAAACAGCACATCTCATTTCTGACTGGCTGGTACTAAGATCAACAACCATAAATTATATCAGACAGTCACCAGGTGGCTTATCATTTGGACCAACATCTTCTAGAAAGTTCCAAGGATGACACCTTCTAAGGGAAAATAGGAATCTTGTAGTCTGGTTGATGCTTTCTGAGGGGATATACTATTGTTCTGTAATTGAAATGAAATTTTGTGGGGGAGGATAGAGAACCAGTCCTGAATTCAGGAGGACCTGAGTTCAAATTTGATCTCAGATACTTAACACTTCTTAGCTTCGTGATCCTGGGCAAATCTCTTTACCCCAGCAAAAAAAGAAAAAAAAAAAAAAAAATGGTGGGAGTAAAGGGAAATTAAAACTCAGGGTTTTCTTGGCTACTGGGGAGATTACAGGACAGGGTCAAATTGCTTGTTTTTGTTTTTTGCTGAGGCAATTGGGATTAAGTGACTTGATCAGGGTCATACATTTAGGAAGTGTTAAGTGTCTGAGGTTAGATTTGAACTCAGGTCTTTCTGACTTCAGGGCTGGTGCTCTATCTAACCACCACCTAACTGCCCCTCTTTGTGGTTATTAAAGTGTGCATATTCCTTAATTAGCAATACAAAACATGATTTTTTTTGGGGGGGTAGAGGGTAACTGATATTAAAAATAAGAGTTTGCTGATAGGCTTAAGGTCAGAGAAAGTTCAAGTTCACATACTAAGGGAAAGTAACACACATAGCAACTTGATCACTAATATATAGTAAAGTGATTAAGTTTTAACAAATAATACAAAACAAAGTGGAACATCAATTTTCAATTCCACAATTTTCCACTTAGATTTCTGGGAGATATGTCTTGCATACATCAATGTGATTATTTCTTTTAAAAACTTTAGCCAGTATATCCCAAAGAGATCTTAAAGAAGGGAAAGGGACTTGTATGTCCAAAAATGTTTGTGGCAGCCCTTTTTGTAGTGGCCAGAAACTTGAAACTGAACGGATCCCCATCAATTGGAGAATGGCTGAATAAATTGTGGTATATGAATATTATAGAATGTTATTGTTCTGTAAGAAATGACCAGCAGGATGATTTCAGAAAGGCCTGGAGAGACTTACATGAACTGATGCTGAGTGAAATGAGCAGGATCAGGAAATCGTTGTATACTTCAACAACAATACAATATGATGATCAATTCTGATGGACGTGGCCATTTTCAACAATGAGATGAACAAAATCAGTTCCAAAGAGCAGTAATGAACTGAACCAGCTACACCCAGGGACAGAACTCTAGGAGATGACTATGAACCATTATATAGAATTCCCAATCCTATTTTTGTCCACCTGTATTTTTGATTTCCTTCACAGGTTAATTGTATACTATTTCAAAGTCTTATTTTTTTTATACAGCAAAATAATTGTATGGACATGTATACATATATTGTATTTAACTTATACTTTAACATATTTAACATGTATTGGTCAACCTGCCATCTGGGGAGGGAGTGGGGAGAAGGAAGAGAAAAATTGGAACAAAAGGTTTTGCAATTGTCAATGCTGAAAAATTACCCATGCATATATCTTGTAAATAAGAAGCTATTAAAAAAAACAATAATAAATAAAAAATAAAATGAACCAGACCAAAAAAAAAAAAAAAAAAAAAAAAAAAAAAAAAAAACCCCAAAAAACACTTTAGCCAGGAAGAGGATTTTGGAAAGATGGCAGAGTAAATCAGAAAGCTTTCAGCTCTCCCAGAAGACAGAACATTGCCTCAGAAGGAATATACAGCAAAAGAAAGAAATAAGTCAGGGTAAAGCAATTGTTTTCCTTGTGATAATCTAAGAAGATTCCAGGAAAGACCTGATCTCCAGGGACAGAGGTTGGGCCTGAGTGAAGTACAAAAATACCTCCTACAACAACTGCTCTATCAACAAACAACAAACTTTGGGAGTAGATGAGTTTTCGAGGCAGCCTTAGCCTTAGAAATTTTCATCTCATTGACAGTGTAAGGAGTCTGAATGTTGAATAGGAGAAGACTGAAGGAACTTTCACTTTCTGAGAGATGCCCAGCACAGCTGAGCCTGTTACTGCCAGGGACAAGTTACTACACTTCTGGTGAGTGCAGTAGAAGAGTGACAGGGCCCTGAAGACTATGGTCACCTGCAGGAGAGCAGAGTCCAAGGTTTCAGTTTCAGGGAAGAAAGGACAGTTGTAGTTCATCAGAGGGACTTCAGGGAGTAAGATCATATGAGGATGGGGGGGGTGGGGGAGGAAGATTGCTCTAGTTTAAGCTTGGAAGTGGAGAGGAGAATCCAAGATTGGCCCTTGAGACATACCTGAGAAAATAGCAGTGGGACCTTATTCTCATATTCAGAACTAGCACTTAATCACATTAATAGCTATTAAAAACACACAAAAATATTTAATAACG
Source organism: Sminthopsis crassicaudata (assembly GCF_048593235.1). Classification (NCBI taxonomy): domain Eukaryota; kingdom Metazoa; phylum Chordata; class Mammalia; order Dasyuromorphia; family Dasyuridae; genus Sminthopsis; species Sminthopsis crassicaudata. Next base: position 454,543,502 of record NC_133619.1, read on the forward strand.
ATGACAAAACAAAGGAGAAAGAACCCACTCATAGATAATTACTATGGGGATAATGAAGATCTGGGTTCATATTCAGAGAAAAATAATGGAGCTGGGGCAGCTAGGTGGGTCAGTGGATAGAGCACCAGCCTTGAATTCAGGAGGACCCGAGTTCAAATTTGGTCTCAGACACTTAATACTTCCTAGCTGTGTGACCCTGGGCAAGTCACTTAACCCCAGCCTCCCAAAAAAAAAAAAAAGAAAAGAAAAGAAAAGAAAAATAATGGAGCTAAAGCCACTCTGTTTTCAATGAGAATTGTCAAATGGTCCCAAATACAAAGAGTTCTTGAAAGAACTTAAAAAAAAAAAAGGATTTTAGGGGATTTAAAAAAAAAAAAGGCAATCCAAGAAAATTATGAAAAGAAAAAAAAAATTAATCAACTTAAAATAGAGAACCAAAAAAAACGTAAGGAAGAAAATAATTCCTTGAAACCTAGAATAGGGCAAAGGAAGGCTAATGACATTTTAAGACCCAAATAAATAAAACAAAATCAAAATAATGAAAAAAATCAAAGAGAATATGAAACATCTCAGAAAAACAACTGATCTAGAAAAGAGATCAAAGAGAAATAATATAATTATCAGACTTCTTGAGAATTATGATTTAAAAAAAAACAATACCATACTATAAGAAATTGCAAAGGAAAATTGCCCTGGAGTTCTAGAACAAGTAGGCAAAGCAAGAAATAGGGAAAAAAAAAAAAATCTGATTATTGCATAAAAGATTTCAGAGAAAAACTTACAGGAATATCAAAGCTTACAGGTAAAGAAAATATACTGAAAACAACAAGAAAAAAAATTCAAATATTGTGGAGCTACAATAAGGATTACACAAGTGTTAGCAGTTATTACATTGTAAACTATAGGTCTTGGAATACTATATTTCATAGTTACAAGCAAAGGTAATTTATTCAGGAAATTTAAGTATAATCTGAATATAATTTAAACAAAAGCACATTTAATGAACTTGAAAGGCTTTCAAGTATTTGTAATAAAAGCAGCAGAACATAATGGAAGTTAAGGGAAAATTCAATATATTATACCCAGGAGAAATATAAACATTAAGGAAAATTATGACAGACTCATGAAGGACAAACAATTTACTTTATTATAAGTTCTTTTATAACTTTGATTTTTATTTGGGTAATTTGAAAGAAAGACTTGGGCTAAGCTGAATGTGATGGAGTGATTCTAAAAAAGATAAAACTATTTAGGGAGAGATAAAAAGGAACAATTATCTCATACAAATGAGGCAAAAAAGGAAAAATGGATACAAAAGAGGTTAGCAGGGGGAGGGCTGGTAGTGCTGAAACCTTACTCTAATCAAAAATGGATTAAAGAGGGAACAACATATATATATATACAGGGGAAGAAAAGTCTTCAAAATTCAGAAAAAATAAGGAAAGGGGATAAAGTCAGAAAAGAGGATAAGGGAAGGATTCTTGAAGGGGTAGATAGGTTAAGGACTAGGGGTGCAGGGTAACAGGTAAAAATAAAGAAGAAAAAATAGGAAGAATAAGAAGAATAGGGTGAAAAAGTGAGGAAATAATAAGGAGGAAAATATACAATTATAGATTAGAAATGTATTTACCCATAAAATAGAAACTGAAAGCAGATTAAAAATTTGAATTCAACAATGTGTTAGTTTCAGAAAATCCTACAGAAATGAGAGATAAATAAAATAAAGGTCAGAAATATAAATTGTTGTACAAAAAAAGCAGGGGTAATCCTGATTTCAAAGTTAAAGCTAAAATAAGGATATTACACTATGTATCACCATAATATTTAATAGTTTTAGACTTCTTAAAATAACCAGACAGTATAAAATACCTGACAGTATATTTGCCAAAATAAACACAGGAATTATACAAATATAAACATAAATTATTTTAAACAAATCAAGTTAGAGCTAAATAAGTAAAGTAATATTTATTGTTCATGGGTAGATAAAAAAAGAGAGAGAGATAATTTTACCTAAGTAATATCATCCCAATTAAATTACAAAAAATAATTTTCTTGCCAAGAAAAAAATAATTAAAAAGTTCATTCAGAAAAACAAAAGGTCAAGAATTTCAAAGAAATCAGGGGATAAAAGATGTGAAGGAAGCAGGTTAAACCATATTATAAAGTGAGAGCATTATTGAAGTAAAGTGATAATTTTGATTATTTTAAATTAAAAATTTTTTGTATAAATAAAACTTATACAACCAAGAATAAAATGAATGCAGAAAACTGAGAGAAAACCTTTATAGATAATCTCTCAGATAAAATGCTACTGGGTTAGAATATTGCTATGTTATAGGAAATGAGCTGGTTAAGTAAGAAAACATGGACTTATGGAAGTAGATACTATCCATATTAGAGAAACAGAAGAAATAAGTATAATATGGTCTTACATGTGTGTGTGTGTATTTATTTTTATTTCACTCTCCATGCTTAATTGTAGTATTCTTAGAGGCTAGAGGTAGGGTGATAGTGGCAATAAAGTAAAAAGTGCACAGCAGAGAACAAAAGAAAACCTACAAGGAAGCAAAGGAAAATTGGACACTTTTGAAACCAACGTGTAGTACTTATTATACAGGTTTTCTTGAAATGGAAATTTATTGTTTTATATTGAATCCTCTCATCTTCTGCTATATACATGGCATTTTTTTTCCTTTTCTTATTTTTAGTTTACTTAAAATTAATTAAAAAACAAATACAAAACTTTAGTCAGAAGGAAAGACAGAAGACAGAAAACATGCTAAAATGATGATTTAAAGTCTTGTCTTTTTATTAAGTTGCAAGAAATCAGATTTCTTTTGTTAGAGAGTTTAAAAGTTTGGGGGAAAGAGCTATCTACAAGAACTCTTGATACCCAACAGAAATTTAACAGGAGTTACCAATATCCTGAAGAAATTTACCTTTTAAGGGTAATTTTGGGATTCTATTCTTCTTACACTAAAGAAAAGGTTAGAGTTATATTAAACACTGTGAAATTCGTGAGAGTTTTATTTAACTTTTGTATATTCTTTCCATACTTATGTGCCAAAATGCTCTTTTTGGTATGCACACAAATATCTGCAGAATATCTTTAATAAAATAGTATCAGATCATAGATATATTTTTTAAAATCTTATGCTGAACATTTATGTTATAAATATAAACTTTGGTTAATTTCAGGTGATATATGTCCTTAGCAGAATGAAGGCATAGTGAAAAACTCAGATGCTCAATTACATCATACTTAATAAGCACTAACACAAGCAAGCATATAGCAGATGCTCTGGGAGACACAATTCCTACTTTCAGGGACATTAATATATATTTTGGAGAAAGAAGACCAAGGTAGTGAAAGCCAACTACTGTATGCCATAAAAGAATCAGCTAAAGGAACTGAGGATGAGAGTTAAGAGTGTTATCTTCCAATATTCAAGGCCATGTAGAAGTTGAATTAGCTTTGTTTTATTGGGCAATGGAGGGCAAGATTAGGAAAAACACAGGAATTAAAAAAAAAAAAAAAAAAAAAAAAAAAAAAAAAAAAAAGATTTAGCCCAATGTAAGGAAAACCTTCCTTTGCAATTAGAGCTTTAAAAATGCTTAAGATGCCTCCAAATAAAAAGGTCCTGTTTCCTGGAAAGCTTCCAGAAGAAGCTACCTGGCTTTTTGCTTATAATGTTCTGGAGAAAATTTTCATTCAGAAAGTCTGGATTAGATGACATCTGAAGTTTGTTCCAAACCTGAAATTGAGAAAAACCTAATAGAGAAGGGTAAAGGGGGGAAAAGGAATAAGTCATATGCATAAATGATAATACAATGTAATATACAAGTGACCCACTAGTACTACAGATAATAAATACTCCAGGAGTTCTAAAGGAGACAATAAAAGATGGGCTTAGGAAGGTGGGACTTAAATGAAGTCTTAAAACGTTTACAAAGAAAGAGGGGAATGGGAAAAATATGTAAAGTGACCAAAATCCTTAGGAAGCTTATCTGTTCTGACCTTAGAAATCACACAGGACACCAATCTAACCTTCATTCCTTATCATTTGGCTTTCAGTAATAGCCTGCTTCCACTTTGTCCCCTCTTTAATCCAATCTCTGTACAGCCATCAAAACAATGTTGTTAAGGCATGGGGTCTGCTGTCACAGACTCATTCAAAAGCCTTCAGTTGTTTCCTGAACCACTAACTGATACTAAGGCTCACAGTTTTTCTTTCTGCAATCTGCAGATTTATCTTTTCAAAATTATTTCATACTATTCCTCTTGATAAACTGTTTCAAATAAACTGGATTGCTAACCTATTTCCTGAGCTTAATTCCTGCCTTCATGCTTCCTATAAGCACAAGATATTCCATATGCCTCTAACGTATTCCTTTCAAATTACTGACTTCAGGATATGCCTTCCTTCAAGGCTTAACTGAGATTTCATGTTCTCTGAGAATCCTTTCATTCTCTGACTCTTTAGTTTATTATAGTCTTCAAGTTATAAAGTAAATTGTGCAAAGTACATAGTACAAGGTAAACACTGGAGGGGTTAATGTCCTCAGCATCAATCACAGGGCCTTCCAACATAGTATATGCTTCATGTTGGTGGAGTGGAATTACATTGTTTATTCAAAATATTTTAGCAGATATTAAATATCTTAATAAATAAGTTAAATTTTACTTAAACTAGATGAAATAAACCATGAATTTCTATATATTTAAAAACTCATTATTAAGTGTTAGCAAACATTATTTTGCTAACTTTTGTCACTTGAAATGTGACTTTTATGGTAGCTCAGTGGTAGTCATGTGTTCTAAAGAACATTTTTGGGTTCTAAATGAGTGATAATTAAAAGCCAGAGGACCTGACTTCAAATTCCAGCTCTACTACTCTCTGTGTGATGTTGGGCAAGTAACATAGTCTTTCTGTGTTTCAATTTCCTAATATGATAAATGAGGAGGTTGTACAAGATGACCCCTGAAGTTCTTTTTAGCTCTCAGTCTATCTATTTCTCTCTCTCTCAAAGCAACTATTCTTCTGGCACTCAAAAGGGCTAATATTTCCACATGAAAAGATCTAGAAGGATTCTAAGGTTAAACAAGTGGACAAAGAAGGGGGCAGGGAAAGATTTCCTACTCATGGATCATCATGCTCTCCACCTTTGTTCCTCTACCACCCACAGAAGTAATGCTCTTTTGCAGTTCATTTTTCCACCTGCACACTCATTTACAAATTTTGCAATCAAAATACTAAAATAAGACACAAAAATAGCAGATGCATCCTGGCATGAATAAATTAGGTGAGTTAGAATAGCAGGAATGTGGGTGTTTCAGTTCAAGAATTAAGGAGATAACCAAATGAATAAAAGTGAAATTCAGGATTCTTGAAATTGTTCTTTCTTTGCTGAATTCAGAATTGAAATTATCTAGTACTAATTTACTCAAATGTTCTAATCTCTATGTATTATATATAAGACCACAGATAATCATATGACTTAAAAACAGTATTGTTAGGTACAATGCCAATCAATAAGCATTTATCAGTTGCCTATCTTGTATCAGACACTGGGAATATTAAAAAAAAAAAAAAAAAAAAAAAAAAAAAAAAAAAAAAAAAAAAAAAAAAAGAAGAACAAAAGAAAGAAAAAAAAAATAGTACCTGTTTTCCAGTAGTTTACATTTCATCAAAAGAAATAACATGTTTAAATATAAGTATATGCAAAGCACATAAAAAAAACAAATTATTTGGGGATGAAGACTAAAGAAAGGAGCTGCAGAAGTTGAGGATATCAAGAAAGGCAGCAACAACTGGTGCAATCAAGAAAGCCCTCATGGGCACACTGATCTTTGAGGGAAACTTGGGATTTTAAGAGGAAAGCATGTGGTATAGCCTATGAGAAGGGAAATAAAATGTTTTGATGAGAAGCTACAAGGAAAGCATTGATTTGGCAGTGGTATTTATTTCAAATACTCTTTAAAAAAAAAGTTACATTTTCCCTCAATCAAAAGTTGAGAGTACAAATCTGGACTACAGATGTAGTCCACAATAATGTAAAGGAAAACAAAACTAAAGGACTTTAGAATGCCATCAACACATTATCTAATTCATACTTTATGGGAATATCTCCTCCTTTCTTGATAAAGAGATGGTAGATTTAGTGGAAAAAACAGTCAATCATAACGCTGCCTCATAACCTAATGAACGTATGATAATTTAAAAAAATTCTTTAAGAAAAAGTAGGCTAATAATCTAAAATATGCTAAATATTGTTTTATGTTCCATAATCTTCACAGCATCAAATTGCAAACTATAAAGATTAAGCATCTCAACCCTAGCACTACTATGGATTTTCCAGCAGAGTGCTATGTTCCTCAGTACTTGTCCTTTAAAACCAAGCTAACTGTTGGAATTTAGTTTCTAATGACCTGTCAATTTTAAGACTTTTGTTTAAGACTTGAATCCATGAATTTTCACAAGGAGCAATACATATGCTGTAAAACTTTGATGAATTTTACACATACTTAGTCCTGGTTCATATTATTTCAACATTATATCCTCAATATAGAGCAGAGTATATATCATACCTTATACTATCATATTTTTTAATCATCTGAATTATGTTCCTAATACTTCAAATATTTTCTTAATATGGTCTCACATATAAATTTTTTAAGCAAAAGAACAGCAAAGAAGCAAAAGATACATTTCAGCTGAATAAAAGGTTTGTATGACTAAATAATATCTTTTATAATAGTTTCATCAGGATTTTCTTATACTTCAAAAGAGCACTGTTACTTTATTGGCTTAAAAATCCTATAGAAGACTATGTATCAAGAAAGAAACTTATAGAAAAATCTTAGATATCAATGTATTTTATCCTTATCTTTAAAAGTAATATAATTTTAGAGAAAAAACACCAAATTTGAAGTTATTTAACTACTAGGTAGCAGAAAAGAATTTTATTTTTAAGAACTTAATTATTAAAAACAATTTACCTTATTGTAATTTTTAGCTAATTCCAACATCTCCTTTACTACAGATTCATTGAGTTTACAATGTTCACTGTAGTCTTGAAGTGTCAAACCTTCCATCCAACTCTTCTTATGCAAATTTAGCAACATCTGAAAAATAGTCATATCACAATTACCTGCATCAACAATTTCATTTCCTTGACATGAATAAATTAAAAACTAAATATAATAAGTTTAATGCATTCACAAATATGCTTATTTCTAAGCTTAAGCTTACTGAATGTTCTCATCTGTAAACAAGAGAGTTAGACTAGATGGCCCTTAAGACTGTTCCAGGTTCTGAGCTAAAATCTCATAAATTTATGGACTCATTAAAAAAATGCCGTATATATACAATGAAACTAGAATATATTGCACAATCTTATTTCCAAATGCAAAGATAAGAAGTCATTATCTTGAATGGTGTAGCAGAAAAAACTCTGTACTATTTTCAAAAAACAAAAGACTTCTAAAATTTATAACTTTTGAAGATTATTTGACACAAAATTTTCACCCTTCTAACACATAAATTAGAATTGACCCTGGGCTTGTAGTTTCAGTGATATGGAGAATTCCTAGATGAAGAAATGCAAGCCAACAAATTTTCTCTACAAACTTCAGAGAGTTGTTTAGAATATTTTGTTAATAATGTTCATGTAACCCAAGTTGATGCTATCAGTAGCTACATATGCAGTGAAGTTCTCCTCGAATGAAAATGACTGTAGTTAGTATACTGGCTTCTACCCTTCTTCTCTATTCTTTTGAAGACACTGCCCAGGAAGCTCAGAATAGAATGGTTAAACTCTGACAACTTCCCTAAGACAAGTGGTGAGAGGCGAGTTTTCTATCACTTAGAAGCTTTTAAAAAGCTCCTTCAGAGGAAAAGAATATTTTTATCATGTCTCAGAGTTAGAGGATTAAGTTTGGGGTTCAATGAATATGGTTGTGGGCAAGGGTAGAAAACAGGACCTATGCTGCCAGATTGGGGTAGTTATTATCTTAAGATAATAACATCCATTAATTTTTTTTTAATCTGAAGATTGTAGTATAGGATATCTGCAAATTGGATGGAATTCAAAAGTCACTTAATTGCATATTTCCAAAAGGCAACATTTAGAGAAATTTTTTTTTTGTATTTTTTGTTTTGAATGTTCAGCTATTGCACATTTTTTATATACAAAAATATATACAACCTGAAAAAAATATTCAAACACAGAATAATATTTACCTCTATCCTATCACTTTTATTTTAAAAAATGGGAAAAAAAAGTAGAAAAAGAAATTTGAGTTTCTATGATCCTACTTCATGTAAGTTTGGGAGATGGGGTTCTTTCTTCTCAGGTACTTTTGGAGGTGGCAAATCTATATCTTACACTCACTTAACAAAAAACAAAACAAAACAAAACAAAAATACAGATGGACATGCAGATGAATATTTATATAACTTTCACTGAGACACTTTTTTTTAGCCTAAAAAGCAATAATACTGGATGGGTACTGACTCTAGAATTCAAACAGTAATATTAAACAAGAGACAGAATTTCACACTTAATTGAGGTTAAATAGAAAAAAAAGTTATAGCAAAATCCTAATCTATCCAAGATGCCAAGAAATTTTTAAGACAACAAATTTAGAAATTTGAAGAATGGTAATTTTGAACGTGAGGTCATTAATTAACAGAATTATTTTCTCTATTTCTCTCTTTTCCCTCTCTTTCATGGAGCCCAAGTCTTTTATCTTACAGAGATGTGTCCTTATACATTCATGAACCTAAACCCCCTACTAAATCTGTATGGGAGCTCTGACATTGGTAAGACTGCCCTTTCTTTGGTAAGCCTGGCTACCCCCAACTTTCATAGTTCATCAATCTGATGACACAGTACGGACTAGGTTAACCCAATACAGCTCAGGACATCTAAGCTTAATTGATTTACCAGGCTCAACCTCCCCACAGAGAGATTACAGGTGTGTAGCACCAAAACTGGCTTAATAATTTTCAGCCCTATTCTAAAAAAAAAAAAAAAAAAATTACTCAGAATATAATTGCATACAAATTTAAAAACCTGATATTTCATTCAATGTATTTTCCCCAAAATGAGGAACCTAAGCCTCTATTAGTTAATAATTTAGCTACAAGTTACAGTAGAGAAGCTTGAAAAACCACACAACTTTATGGATAACAAAAATTTAACCGGCAAATCACAAAGCTGAGAAAAGAAAAGGTTTTATAATCTGTCAAAATAAACATTACATTGGATTTATTTTTATTAGTCACTTCTCTCCGGCTTTAGCATCCAATGATTAGTCTTAATTAAACATGCCTTATGGAGGAGAATATGTAACCTATTCCAAAGGAGCCTTTCCTTTATTGTCTTCTACAATGCAACAGGAACACGGTACAGAAGAAAATACTGGAGACAATGATAACTGAAGAAAGATGACAAATTAAAATTCAAATCACAATGTTGCAACATGCCATAAGAGTTGAAATAGTTTTTTTTTTTCCTTTCTCTAAAACAAAAATTAAAACTTACCTTCTGTTCTAGCTCATTCTTTCTATAGTTGATAGTAATGGAGTAATAATGTCTATTCAGTCCATGGATTAATGCCTGCAAAAATTTAATGATTAGAAAAGAGGTGGGCAATTAAAATTTTTAAACCTTTATTTAAGAAGCACAAATTACAGTACTAAACAGCTTAACATCTACTGTAGGTTCTATAACACTATGTATGTGTCAGTTATTACATTTACTGTCCATTGAAAAGGGTATGTTTTTCTGAATTCTGACGCAAGATTAAGAGAATTTGTTCTAGCAACAAATTTAGAAAATTACATTAGAGAGGTTAATTAACCCTATTGGTTTCTATGTAGTTAAAGCATGTTATAGAATAGCTCAGACTCACCTGAGCTGGTGGATATAAACAAAAACTGCTAGATTTGCTGCTGTATATTCAGTTAACTCTCTGACTTAGTTGCTATCAAAAAAGAAAAACAAAAGGCCAAACATCTAATTCCTTCATTACATCTTCATGCCTTTCTACTGCCCTCCTTATTATCACTTCTTGGAACCCCAAATTTCCTTCAGTGTTCATCTTAAGCATCACCTTCCACATGAAGCCTTTTTCTAAAACAATCCTGAATGTGTTAGGTATATCTATATACAGAATATCCTAGAACTGCACTAAGATGTTTGGGATGCCCTGTACATAAATGTTGCCTCACTGAGCTTAATATCAAGATTTCTGATAGCAAGGACTATCTGTATATCTCCAATTCCTAGTGCAGCACATTGTACATAGTAGTCACTTTAAAAATACTTGTTGATTGATGGAATATATTTCTATCCACATCCCTGATTGGCGTTTTTTCCTTTAACTCTGGTGGATTCAAATATTCCCATATATACATAGCTTAGAAATAGAAACTTTTCACTAGTTTTTACCTTCCCAAGTAAATAGCTTTGGTGGATAATTACATCCATTTAAAAATTAATGAATTGTAAATAAGACAATGTACATTTTGATATTCAACTTCAGTCTAAAAAAACTTCTGCTACTAATTTGTTTTTAAGTTTAAGGAACTAGCTTCTTATGCGTAGATGTATAGAAATTTAAAAAATACAAATTCCTGACCAGTGATGGTCAGAGATGTGTGTGTGTGTGTGTGTGTGTGTGTGTGTGTGTGTGTGTGTGTGTGTGTGTGTGTGTGATGCCAATGAATTGCTTCTGGCATCTAATTTGTTCTGGCCCCTTAATTTAAATCAAACTAGGTTGAAGATGGGACAGAAAGAAAGGGAACATAGTGTAAAACTGAAAAGTACAGAACTTAGAAGAACATAAACTCCTTGAGGGAAAACTGTTTGTTTTTTTGTTTTTTGTCTTTTTAGGGCCTAGAATATGACATATACTTGTTGGATTGAATTAGCTTTCAAATAAGGAAAAATGCTGAATATATGAAAGTTAAGAGGAAAAATGTCAAAGGGGAGTAGATATATATCAACATGGCTTCCTAAATAATAAATTCAAATTCAATCTATTCACATGTGATAAAACCACAAACACTTGCTGCCACTTGGTGGGGACGTACTCTAAATGCAGAAAAATTTTTTTCCCCTAGAGTTTGAATCTGTAAACCTAATTATATAATAGGAAATTAGCAAAGATTAAAGTTAAAAAAAATTTTATACATGTGATAGTTTTCTTGACAATCAAATATGGCTGATATTTTATATTAAGCTTCACAAACTTTTTAAGAGTCTAGGAAAATAGAGGCAATTCCTTGCCTACAGGTTATATTACAAATTCAATAATTAAGGCAGATATTTAGAATTCAGAAAATGGTTTGTCATTGAAATCATGAAGGGTAGCTATAGTCTTAGGCCGCATAAGTCCATTTAACCTATAGCATGTCCAAATTATTGAACAAATAATATTCAAACTACCCTTAAAAGGATTCTTTTAGAAACTTTATTTTGAGTTCCGATTTAGTGATTATTTGTTTTACTGACATCTTAAATTCCTTGCTTACCTTTCTTTTCCATAAAGGATAAAAACCTTTACAAAAGAACATTGATCTGAGATGTTATTTATTCTAAGCTTAAAGGGACTTGCAAGAATAACTAAGCAGGTGAATAGTAGGAAATTTGGGGATGAAAAACTGGCAAATTCCCAATAATTTCCTCAATTAGTTCTTCATACAGAAGCTTATTATTTTGTTTCAAGTGGGTTCCAAGAACATATTTCACTCATATTAAAAACTAAAAAAGACATTCTAAAAAAGGGGGAAAGAATTGATATTATAATTATTGTAATTTTGACTTATCTATCTCTGGACCAATAATTTAACTCAGGTAACATGAAAAATGGTCAAGTTCTAAGTACAATGCTCAGAACAGAGCAGGTAATAATAGAGATTAAGGCAGATGGCTACTGTCAGGGACAGATCTGACAAGCAAGAATGGTGAGTGCTTCAAAGTAATAAAGACTACATGGTAGCAAGTATAGACTGTAGCCACGTGGTCACTAATATCACCAGATGACATGTATATCAACTCAGTTCATGTGCCTAATTTTGTAAAGCAAAGTACAAATAGACTCAAATCTAAATGGCTTAGAGTTGGAACTTATTTTGGATGATGGAAAATTTCAGATAAATGAGGAAACCCTAACATACAGAAAATCAAATCCACTAGGGCTGACAGAATGGAGAATTCATTGGTAAAGGAAAAGCAGGAAATAGATCATGATTTGAATTGCCAATTATAATCCAAAAGCAAAAAAGACATGTAAAAGGCTTGAGCTGAATTCAAATAACTTCAACTACAAATTTCTCTGCTCCCTATTATACTAAGCTTTAAAAAAAACTAAAAATATTTTGCTAACAGTATACATTTAAGCTGTTTTTTGGTAAGGTTTCATTATTGGGGGTAGAAGAGAAGTTTTTCAGGAAATCTAACATTGTAAAACTTAACAATACAGAGCTATTCTTAGGACATGAAAATATTTTTAAAACATTCATTACATCTTCATGAGGTAGACGATCCAACCTCATTTACTCTAAGAGTATTCTTAAAAAATAAAATTTTTCAAAGCCAATTTTTATAATGAAAAACTTTTAAAAAGCTTTCAGGGGGCAGCTAGGTGGCACAATGGATAGAGCACCAGACCTGAAATCAGGAGGACCTGAGTTCAAATCTGATCTCAGACACTTAACACTTCCTAGCTGTGTGACTGCGGGCAAGTCACTTAACCCCAATTACCTCAGAGGAAAAAAACAGTTTCAGGATCAATTAAATTTCAGGAAGATTCTATTAATTTCAATATTTCACAGGTTGCTACAGATCAGATAACACTTTCTGTTATATGATGATACATTAGAATAATAGAAAAATTTTATTACAGTATCATTTTCATTCCCTGTCAATGATATTATATAGGGCTTCTATGATATAACACACAAAACCAATTTGGGGCTAAGTTACACAAAGGCACACAAATTCTCTAGAAACATGTTATCTTTAGTTTGAAATGACTATGGTTGTTTAATCATTTCAATATATTTGTTATAAACAAGTTTTAAAGATACCATTAATTGCTGGAGTAGGGGTTGGTATCCCAGAGGAAGTATTCCCATTCTGAGTGGAAAGTTACTGTAACTGTGTCATACCAGAAGAGAACGGGTTATCAATGTGCCAACCTACTTTTAAAAAGCTGCTGACCCTTGTATTACATATTCTGATGAATGCTTTAAAACTCCATCAGGGAATATTACTGCTTACTTTGGATTCTTTCTTGGTTCCTTTCTTTACAGGTGAGTCTAAAATAAGTAAGGAAAGGTTTTAAGGTATAGGGTTTGTTCTACTTTTTTGGCTTTGCCTCATTTAAGTATTTAATATTTTGAAAGTGTCTTAGAACTGTAAAACACTCAAATAGATGTCATTCTGATGGGTGCTATATAAATTGTGAAATAAATAAATATATTTATAGATTTTAAGTTGAAAAACACCGATCTGCAAAATGAAAGAAACAACAATAACAATGTATCTAATGCTACCAGGTGCCTGAAAGTTTAGTCTGGCTAATACTTTATAAGGAAATCGGAGAATTTCAGCAAATATCTTAAAAGGTAGGATAAAAATAAATAAATATATGCAACCCTAGTTATAAGAAAAAAAATGTAGCTCATTAATAACATTTAGACTTAAAATTCATTTAAAATGACTAACTTAAGTGACAAAAAAGGTAGCTAATTTAAAAAATGAACTATGCAACAGGTGGCTGTTGACATGCAATTAGTAAACTTCTGGTAGAATTATGCGATGCTGTAATCACAATGATCTTAGATTGTGAGATGTTACTTAACCTTTTGCAAAAAATAATGAAGCTGTATGATGCTATGGGGGTTTACCAGGCAGGTCATTATTACAGGCTAAAAAGGTCCAGTAATATATTCTCTTGAAACATGCATGCATGGGCTTGTCTGTACCCAATCAAAAACACTAGTAGATTATTTCATACTCATTATACTTCACAGTTTTCACTTATAAAAATCAAAAGCAACACAATTTGGTTCTTTAATTCAGCATGTTTCACTTTGATCAAGACTTTTTATTAAATGATTGTTATAGAATTAGGTAAATAAAAATGTTAAATAGTCAAAGTTTGATAAACTATGTTTAACAATCAAAGCCACAAATCCCCAAAGACAGTTATCTGATAGTACTAGGTGGAGGAAGGAGAGATGTAATGGCTACTATATTGTCTTTGTTCTATATGCTCTATTTAACCACATGTACGATTATTTCTCTGTTTTTAATTAATCTTCAGAGAAGCAATTAGCGCTATGGTCACAAATACTTGTGCATTTAAAGGCACATTTAAAATAATTTTTGCAGGCAATAAAAGTCTGTGTAAAAACAATGAGGCATGACAATGACTCAAACAAAACATTAATCACTCAAGAGGATAGTGTCTGAACTTGAACAATTCAAAACTTTCAGCAACAATGCCATACTAGATAACCCAAAACATAGGCTCCAACTTTTAAAAACCTTTTAATATAGTTACCTTTTAGAGTTGTTGGGCTTTGTTTTTTTTGGTTTTGCTTTTAAATCAAATAAAATTAAAAGGGAAAAAATTCTAGGAATATTAAAATTATCTGTGACTTCTTTTCACTGTTACCCGATTTTTACTTACTAGCACTTCTTTGATACTGCAGGGGTTTCTTGATTTTGGACAATAGATGGTAACAGCTTAAAAATGAAGTGTAATACACTCAAAACTATGTCTAACAACATCATGGACATACAAATCAGAAAATATTTGCTAGGGTAAAATGCTTTAAAAATATGTTCCTAAAAAGGATGCCATAATATTCAAAAAGGCCTTTGTTTAATTATTCAAATTCCCATTTAACAATTACCTTCCAAAGAACCATAAAGATTAACTTGCATGCCAATTAGAAAGTTATATTATATTTTAAAATTACTAACCTGATAAGAGTCCAAAACTATAAATCAGAGTTTAGGCACATTATCAAAAAGAGGCATTACCTGGATAGATGGCTTGTTTAAGTGACCCAGATTTGAAGTTGTTTGTCTGGGTTCATGTCCTAAGACCATCATATTAGCATTGATCAATCTGAAGGCATCAATAACAACCTGTAAAAACAAGGTGTCAGGTCAATTCTTTTTAGAGATTGCAAGCGATGATTCCAAGCAACAGTGGACAAGGCATGATCAACTTGCATCTGTTTTTGGCCTATTTCCAGAAAATCATTTAATTATAATATTAATAAAAAAGAACCTCCTGCTGACTGTGCCATCAGCACACCACCCTCTATCTTGTAATGTAAGGTGACACCAATTATTACAATTTTCATGAGCTTCATGTGAGGAAAAATATTAATTTTGAATCCTTGTTACTGTAATACGTCATTGCTAAGCTTCTATTATATAGCCTCCATTGGTGTGCATATGTTTTGTCACCTAAATTTTACCTCATCCAAATGAATGACAAAGAGAGACTAAAACTGAAAGTGAGCACAAGGTAAGGGACCACAACTAAGGCCCAGGCCTGTCACATCAATTATACCACCATGATACTTGAAATGACAACAAAATTATAACCAGCTAGGAACTTGCCTCCTATATTCTGTGCTAGTCAGATGCCTTTCACTCCTTGTGATTATGGAAGAGTTTGAATATCGGCTGATGGCTTTAAAAGTCCATGCCAGTGTCATGATCATAAGTTAAGAAACAATGTAAGAAGGCCAAGGTCATTTGTGATTTAAGAGGAACAGTACATAATTGATAACCACATTCTAGCACCACTACAAATTAAAAACAAAAACCCCATGGCCAAATTTTTTGTGCTAAATTTAGTCATTATTTTTTGGGCTTTACATTCTTATACAACACAATTTCACTTCTTTCAGAACAAGATATATTATTATCTTGCACTTAACATTAATTTCCCTGTTTATTATCACTAAAGCACTACATAAAGTTTAAAATATTATAAAGTATGATTCTCTGGTGCCTTTTAAAGAAGGCACCTTCTTTTATATAGAAAACATTTCTAATATAGGTACACTATCCTTAAAACTTAAATAATAAAATACTAGAATTTTCTCTTCAAAATGTGTTGTCATAATTCAAGGAGAAACAAGGGATAAACATGAAAGTAATCTTAATTTGAAAATAAAACAAATTGAAAAGGGACGTTTCAATAAGGATTATGCAAATATATTAGATATTAGAGAAGATAGTTTGAAGACAAGAAAAAAAAAATCACACCTTCTAAAAGATTTGCCATGAAAAAATATGTACTTGAGAGAGACAGCTGTTAACAGATTTAACATGTCATGAGAAATAAAGTATTTCAAAGCTTTTATACTATCCTGGTCAGTTAGTAAATTCATTTCTAATTTGATTTTAAATTTTAGCCCTTCTTTAAGAATTCTGTTATGTTACTCTTAATTTCTTCATTGAACTTAGTTACCTATGTGCCAAAAAAGTTCAATAATTTAACATTTATTACTTCATGAAGAAAACACAGTTTTTAAACTCTTCTATATTTCCCTACATATAACATGGTCTTGTTGAATAAGCTTATTTTGAATCCATTTATTAGTTTTATCACTGTATACAATTTTTTAATGGACAGAATAAGAAAAAACACCATCTCTTGAAGGTCTATTTATTTCTGATGGTATATTTTCTTCAGATAGTTTAACTTTTAAGGGCATGGTCACAATAAGTTATTCGGTTAAAGAAGCAAGAGAGGACAAAAGTAATTTCACATTTGTTTGCTTATTTTTTGGGGGAGGGAGGAGAAATAAATATTTTCACAAGAAAATAAATAATGACTCTGGAGGGGAAATAATTTGCTAACTACTTTGTTGTAGTTTAAAATAATGATAACCTGTATACAGATGAAATTTTAAATGGCTAACCTTACCTACTAATGGTAATGCAACAAAACATCATTATCTTGGTATACTTATTTTTCCTAATGTATCTATTGATTTTATTACTAGCATTGAGAGCAGTAAAGGTTTATAGCATTTTGGATTTTGCTGTATTACCCCAGACTGGTAAAATTCCATGAAATGTAATACTATAATGCTTAAATACTTTTCTTTTTTACACCAAACATTATATACCAATGGTAATACAGCACACAGCTATTTTACATGTGAAATATCTGTAATATTTCATAACTATTCTAAGCAAATATAAAACTTCATGAAAAGGAAAAGATCAGTTTGAGTAGTTATCATGCCTTGTTAAACTAAATCTAAAATATACAACTATCAACTTCTATTCAGAAAACCAGAGGAAAAGCATTTAAATATCTAAATGTATCATTCAACTAGTTTATGAAGGACTACGCAAAATGAAATGAATAGACCGACAATTTCTTAGTAGCAATATAACCAATAGAAAACGAATACTTTAACTACATCAAGATTAAAGGAATTCGCTGCCATCACTATAGCAACTGTCTTAAGGAAGCTAACATGCTCAACAACCTGCAGGACCAAAATTAGACTTAGTACGCAATAAAGGCATAAATACGGCAAAATAACCTACATTTTAATTTCTGTACAATCTTACAAATGCTTTCTGCACTACAAGAACAAATCGGTTCCTCCTTTAGAGCTTATCAAAATAAATAGACTCATTAATGTCCGGTGCACTAATGAGCAATGGGTGAAGTAGGTGTTAATTATACCACAGTAAGATTCAAGAAAAAGCCCTGGTGAGCACTTGGAGGTGTGTACAAGCTGAAGGCTTTTTTCTATGTTTGTGTATTTACAGCATGATGCAATAGAATGACAGCAAAGTGGTCACTGCATAGCTAAGAATGGAAATCTCAGACACAGCAACATGAACAGAGAACCCCCAAGGATTAATTAAAGTACAGGGGAAAAGTCCACTTTTTCTTCAACTCTTTGAATTTTTTCAACAATTTGACAGTTCACATTTTTTTTTCTTCTCATAATGGATACACATGTTCATTAATCTAAAGCAGCCTATACCTTTCAATGCAAACAACTGACCCAAAACAGACTATATGAGATTACCTCTCAATATGTAAAAACCAAAAAATCTCCAAGTTCAAGATGAATATTTTCAGGAATATGAGATAGATTTTTAAAAATGCATTTCCACACTGAAGTCAATATACCACACTGAATATCTATTCACCATCCTGACCATTTAATATTTTCTGGTACAAATGCCTTGAGACTTTTCAGAGGTCACTGCAACAGTAGACAGCTTATAACAAAACCATTAGCAGTTTGGCTAGCTTAGGGAAACCTCTTACTTTCCTTTTTTGTTTATTATCACTGCATGAATCTGCAGCATATGATAGTTTATAATTTCTCAGGCTTGTTAAATTCATGTTAAAGGTCTGTTTTCTTGTTGAATAAATTTTGTTCATATAATGCTGCCTATTTCATACACTCAGTCTTTAATAGCACCTTTGGTCTATGCGCAACTCACAGATCAAAACAGAGGACTAAAATAGGGGTTGATGATGCTATTTACATGTGTGATTCCTGCTGTCTTCTTGTTAGTAGCTTTAATATAATAGAAGACCTTGTCTGTTTTGTAATTAACACATCTTTACTGGAGAGATATTTGGAAGTGATTGCTGTGAATATACTGGTTAGTAAAATAAACACAATCACACACCACTTTCTGTTATCAGACAAATTTGTGAATTGTACACATTATACTCCAGATCAACAAACTGTGATATAACAGCCAAGTAGAAGACACATATTTATATAACCCTTTATTTTTCTGAAAATATGTATTCACTCTGACCTTGCAAATATAATTAGCTTGTGGGATGTGCGGATTTCAGTACCATGGTTGCTTTACTAATTGCAACTCTTGGAAATAGATACTAAATATTTGGAAGCTGCCAATACAAAATAAAAACTGCATCATTTTGTACATCTGTCTTAGCTTGTAAAAGCTTAATAGTTTGAAAATCAATAACTATGTTCCTTATTTACTCTAAGCATGACCAAGGGTCAAAGACCCAGAATTTGATTTTAGTAATGAGAATGGTTTGAGGAGCCAAAACTGCAATCATTTCCAAATTAAGTTTAAATCCATGACTTTTGGCTTCACTAATGAATATGCTATAATTCATCCAATATGCTATTCATTTTTAAACTCGTTTTTTTTTTTTTTTATCACTTGCAGGTTACTCAAAAGACAATTTTTCAAAAATCCTAACCTATTTTAACTATATATTTTAATGATTTCTATAAAGAAAAAAAACTACATTTAATGCAAATTCTTCTTTAAAAAAAGTTAATAGGCATTTTAAAGAAAACTGCAAGGGCCTCTAGGTAATCTTCTTCTCTAAACTACTACTTCATTGGATTTCTTTATGGATTATAGCACAAAGTGAGTTGCTGAGGAGTAAAGGAGCATAGAAGAGAAAAAAGTGAATTTTCTTAGTATTTAAGAAATATTATAGGACCTTAAAAATAAGAACTTTTGGGAAGCCTTTTTAGAGTTCTACATGCAAATTATTTTGAGATCTACTGAAATTAAGAATTGCATCATGAATAAAAAATAAAATTTGGCTTGAGACTGACAAAATTTGAAGAATATATTGAAATTCCAGAATTTGTTTAATTTTTGGATTATGTATTTATAAACAAACATACTAGTTAGTGAACAGTTAGCAAGTAAAAGATAATAGTATGAACATGCCAGGTGTAGAAACAGAGGAAATGTCCCATCTAAAATATCTTTTATCACCTACAAATGACCTGTTATCAAATGCTTAGTTTGTTTCTAGATTCTTTAAAAATTAAAGGGCAAATGACCTTGGAAGTGCTGATGGGTTTATGATCATTTGGTTATTTATGCTGCTATGCACTGTCAGACATCTTTAAGAGAAGAACATCTCCTGTCCCTTGTAAACCCATAGCATTAAAAATTCAGAGAAATCTTACTTTTGATGCCATTTCCAATGAAAAGCACTAAGAACTGAAACTGACTCATGCCAAGTACATATCACTGAATTGCTATGATTGGGAGTCTCAAGTTTGCAACATGGAAATTATTTATAAAATGTCAATTTTAGCTCCGGAAAAGAGATTCCTATGAGTATGTACATTTTCTTGCTTTATCCTTGGAGAATTTCTTACTATGGCTAGATCTGTAGTACAATCTCAATATACTGGAAGTAGGGGAGTTGATTGCAGGATAATACATTTATCTTGACAAGTGAGGACATGCATCCTAACTCCAATGGTAAGCCATAAGTTTTGCCTTAATGAATCCAAAAGATTATTATATAAATTAGTAGAGCAAAAAGTATCTAAACATTTGATTGAGCTTCTTTGAATAATAAATCTATTTAAAGTTAACTGATTAGTTGGCTGAATTTCAGAAAACAAATTTAAGCAACTAACATTTATTGTTTTATAATCAGAAAACTGTTCAATTGGAAAATTATATAGTTCCTTAAGAAATTTTGTATAAAAATAATGCACCTAAGCATTATTTACATTGGATGTTCACATCACTTATAAAAAAGAATGAATTAGCATGCTTTAGACTAGTCTTAATATCTTTATCACTTCAATATCACTGGAATCATATGTTCCAAATAAATACTATCTGAATTATCTTGAGTAAATCTAGAAATTGTTAAAGCTAAAATTCTGCTTACCTAAAGGAAAAGGCAGAATTCTCAAAATACTGTAAATGAAGTAGAACTTTCATGTCCAAGACACTAGTCTCAATTTGACCTTTTGTTTAATATCTTATGACTATTTAGAGGCCTGTGTACAATGAATAAGTAACTCTATTTCATTTTCTAATGCACTACAATTGGCTTTCCTTTGACAAACTCAAAAGTCAAGTACTTCTTAACCTAGAAACTATTCTTCAAGGCTAAAATTCATTAACATTTCTCTTGTTAGATCTGATAGGTAAGATGCTTTTTAATGATCAAAGACCAAATGTTTTGCTAGGGATGACTGTGTAAGCTATTCAGCATTGTTTTTAAATGGTTAGATAGTGTATATCATATTAAAGCAAGATTAAGATTATTTCAAGCATTTTGTTAAAAATCCCAAACAACCAACTATTAACAGGTAAGTTGCACTATTTTTTTCTTCACACATATAAAAATCAATTAACATACCTAAAATTTTTTTAAATTACAAGTAGCTTTCAAGATTTATTTTCCTATTAATGTACATGTGACTTTTGGCCTTGAAACTATTTTGAATTGCCACAGAAACATAGATTCTTATAGGCAAAACAAAATACACTCTAGCTATCCTCATCACTCCTCCTAACTTTTCAGCTTCCTTTTGTGTTTTGTCTTCTCCATTAGTGTAAGCTCCTTGAAGGCAGAGAATGGCTTTATTTTTATTTGTATACTCAGTTCTTACCACAGTGACTGGCATATAGTAGGCATTTATAAGTCTTTAATGACTGACTATACTGTTAAAAGTCACTGGCTTCCAAACTTTTTTGGTAGACAGGTGGTATGTTTGTTAGACTTTGCCACAAAAATGGTTATTATGATACTTTATAATATCCAATGTAGCTATTTAGATTTTAGGGAAACTGCTGCATCTACTTGAATTAGAAGTCTAAGTTTGGGACCTACTATTTTAGTAGTTGAGATCTAAATCCCTCTGGAACTAAGTTTCCTCATCTGTGACACAAATCTCACATTAATGGATATCTAAAGACCTTTCCAAATCTAACATTCTGAGAATTTGTGGAAATGAATATCTAATTAGCTGCTGCTTTGAGAAATTGATGAAAATGACTGATAGAAATTTAAGGGATTTGAGAAAGAATTCACCACAATAGCCACTCAGGAAACCTCTATTTATTTGGGAGTGACAATAATGATAACATCTTCAACTCCCAAATCTAAATAATGAGGGGAAAAAGAAGCTTAAAAATTTACATTGAGTGTAAAAATAAAGAATTGTAACAAAATTGAATGAGAAATGGCCTAATAATTTCCCCCCATGGCTTTTCTAATAGTGTAATAGTGAAATGAATATCACATTGACATAACATAGCTATGAAGCTCATGTCTGTAAAATGGCATAGGGATGAAAAACATGTTATGTAAATTAAAACTCATTCAACAAGCATTTAGTAAGTAGTGTGCTAAGGGCCTGTGCTAAGCCTTGGAGATAAAAAGACAAAAGACAGTTGCCAATCTCAAGGAGCTCACAATTTAATGGGGGAAATTACATGCAAACATATGCAAATTACATGTACAATAAATAGGAAAAAAATTAAGAAAGAGGAACTTGAATTAAAAGAGATCGAAAAAGACTCCCTTATCCTCAAATTACTATTAAGGGACACTACTATCAAAGGACAAAATATAACAGGATATTTTAAATAGTGTTTTAAAATTTGATTTGAACATTCTATGCTCCAGATACTTCTAGAACTTTTATCATCCAAAAAGGCAAAATTTCCATAAAGTCATAATGAATTAGTCCAGGGTTTGAGAGACGACTGGGTACAATGGATTTGAAGTCAGAGGAACTCAAATTGAATCATGGATTTGCCAGGATTACTTAAACATCCAAAATCAAGTCATTCTGTTCCTAGGTTCAGTTCCTTAATTTATACAATGACTAGATTTCTGTTAATGTTCTTTCTAGCTCTAGATCTGAGACTCTGTTTTCTGAATCTATTTTTCTCAAATAGTCATAAACTAAAAAGAACTTTATTTAATATTTTCTCCCCCCCCCTTTTTGGAACTTTAAAAAGAATATGATTTTTACATTGTTAACACATGCAACAATGACCAATAACAAAAGAATATATATGGAAAATATTTTTATTAAATAGAATTATATATAGAATGTGGTACAGGTCTTATGATTAACTACTTTAGCATAGCTGAGTAATTTTTCCCGTTATCTTCAGAGATTAAACCAGTTTGCTAGACATCAATCTGATTACATGTGAAAAAAAGAGGGAGCAAATAAAAAATACAGTAATTTGTCTTGGTTGGAAGAAGTTGGAAAGGATAAAGTTGATATGGAAATAGGACTTACATTTTTTCTATTTCCTCTTGCTTTCCTTCAACCTAGCTAACAATGAGTAAAATTTACAAGATGAATACTAAAACCAGAATAATATGAAGAAAATGCTGATTCTAAGTCTTCTGGAATATTTGGAAGACACAGAATTACAGTTGCTTATACTCATAAAGTATAATGTTTACTAATAAACTAGTTGATTGAATTTTTATTGACAAATCAATCTAACATCTTGGGTTTTTTTTTTTTTTTTTTAATAAAAGTTCACTTTCCGTTGTCACTGAAATGATTGGTACATCAAAAGCGATAGAGTGAATAAAATAACTATGCTTTTGTTTGTTTCTTATTTTTAAAGTTAACTGCTGTGAATGAAATATCTTTTTTAATATGTTAAGAGCTAGAAAGCAGAGATAAATCTTTCATTAAATAAACAACTAAATAGTGGAGTAGAAACTAATGATCATTGGCAGATACTTAAGCCAGACTCTGACACAACAAAGATCTTTTATTTAATAGTATTTCTAGGGGAAATTACCTGGAAATATTATTTCTAAATTAGTCAGTCTAGAAAATGTGAAAGGAATAATCTCTCTATTTCTATAATCAATGATAAAAAATTTTGTATAAATATTGCAAGCTATAAATATGATAAAATTTAAGAAACATTTCTTAAAACTATATCTGTGTTTTGATCTTGTTCTTGGCCATCCCAATTAGCCAAGAATTTAAAATCCTTAATTTAAAAAAAAAAAAAATTTTTTTTGGTGACATTTGAGAAAGTTAAAAAACATCATATATTTTTGAATTTATTTATCCAAATTTATTAAGTAAAGGATTCATCCTAAGAAAGGAAATATCATTCTAAATGGTTTTCTTATGGCTCAGAGGAGTGAGTTATTATGACACCTTTTCTCTGTCTTTCTCTTTTTCCATACTACCATCCAATTTCCTGTTCTTTTTTTCCCGAGAATGCTGAAAAGTAACTGATTTTACACTGTGACAGATGCCTGAGTTGGTAGTATAAGTAATATTTTCCTTATACTGTCTCCTATATCTAAAAGATTTTTCTTTACTTCTTTTTAACTATTCTTCAAGGACTCAACTCTAGTCTTAACTCCTTTTTAAAGTTGCTCCAGATAATACTGGGTTGCACTGATTTCTCAAATCCTTTTACATGTATTGTATGCATATACCTACCCTCCATATGACCTATGTTTACCACATAATTTTAGGAAATATTACCACATAAATTTAAGAAAATATTATCTGGTAATTCTCTCATGGACATTTCTTCTTTATGTAGGATCATGGTCTTACTGAAGGAAGGAGTCTTAGAAATACCATTTAATTAAACTTCCTCATTTTTCAGATTAAGAAACAAGAGTTTCAGGTAGGATAGATGATTTGACCAAAGTCACACAGACAAGTAAGGAATTTGTCAAGATCTTTCTGTCCTACCATAGTTCCTAGCACATAAACTCTTTGTATAATAATATTTCATTTGAATTCTAGTATTCTTCCTTCTTTGGAACTGTTCAATCCTGCCTTCTCAGAAAAACAAAAACAAAAACAAAAAACATTTGGTAACTGGATTACACCTTAATAAATAATTCATCTGGAAAGTTCTCAGCATTCAAATGATTTATAGGCTTGATTTCCCACTTACAATAACTCATATAATCCTTGTTCATGTCCTTCTGGTAAGTTCACCATAGTAGGTCCATCTAATATGTTGAAGGCCTTCTTCAATTTTTCTAGACTTCATGAGGATATTAGTGGATCACTTTGGCTGTTCAGCTATTATCTCTCACCCTCATCATATCATCAGTCTATCTCTTCTTCTTCCTGTCATATTTCCCCAGTTATATTTTCTATTCCTGTTTATCATAGGAAAGTTCTCTGAATGGCAAATTGAGTTCAATATGGCAAGGAAAACCAGGCTACACACACACATGGAACCCACCTTAATTAATAACCTCCTAAAAAACTTGTATTAAATGATCACTCTTTTAGAATAATTTTCTTTAGACTACAGACACAGATAACCAATTTTAAGAAAGAACTGGTCAGTTTCCTACAGGTAGGAACCTTTTATACATATTTTGTAATATTGAAACCGACAACACAGCTCTTTTTATTCTAAGTCATAGGATGACAGATGAAAAAAGGGAAGGGATAACAGAAGCCATCTAGTTTAGACCTCTCATTTTACAAAGGAGGAAAGTGAGGTTCAGGAAGACTAAATTACCCAAAATCACACAGGTAATGTCAGAGGGAACATAAATGTAAGGCATGTGACTTCAAAGCCTGCCCTCTTTGTACTGCACCATTACTTGGTATACTTACCTGGACTAAAGAGTAGCATTATAAGACTAAAACTTAACTCACTGTACCTAATGAATGTACCTAACGAACAGATTGAGTCAGCTGTTTGGAAAGCATATAACATTTGCAAGCAAGAAGTTGATGTTTCAACTTAAGGAACAAAATCAGGTTTCTGAACTGGAACATCTTACAAAATGAGGAAGCATGTACCTTAAAACCCAAGAAACTTATATTCAGAATTCATTAAATGATAGTTTCTTGGAATAATGACTACTCTATACTAGAATACAAATGCAAACATCCTGATTTGGCATCACTGTAACATATGTTGGCTATATCAATTATGTAGCATGTCTTGGTTCAACTAAGGTATATTATTGTTTGTGAATTTTAAAATTATTACTTATTTGCTTCCATGTTGTTTTCTTATTATAGGCTGCTAATTGGCAATTACTGTCTTTGTCTAAATTAATTTATATAATGCCTATCTCAAATATCATTTATAAATAAGCATATGTTAAAGAAAGATGTTAGGATGAATAGTCAATAACAACCAATTTGTAAAATCACTTTTATTGATAAAATTGAGTTATCAATACTGAAAACAGTTTGGAAAGTGTATACTAAGATGATCTTTTGGAATACTTTTCATTTATTGAATTTGTATATTTATAAGCAAAGTCCAAAATACTCTAATAATATGAAAAATATCAATAATGAATGATTTAAAGCTGATTAAATTTGATATAGTCACATTTTCTTCAAATATCTCTCATTTAGTAAAAATTATAAAAATGGAATATATAAAAATGCAAATAAAAACCATTTCCAAGAGGCTCCTGAATAAAGGATATAGACTCAATTTAAATATCTAACATGTAGTTTGCAATTTCAACTCTTGAGGCAACAATAACAAGCAATTTGGAATGACTATTATACAAGCTGGTCATGATCATTACTTATATTGACTAGAGTTCCTATAATTCTGAGAAAACTTTGAAAGAATTAATATTTTCCAAATTTACTTAGGGAACTTAGGAACAAGTAGTAATTTCTCTCTTCCTGTCTCTGTCTCTCTCTCCGTGTGTGTGTGCATGTGTGTCTACATGCTGTGGTGTGATATGAAACATAAATCTAAATGTTAAAGTAAATAAATCATGTGAATTATTTATGTTAGATATTTACAGACTTTGTTCAAATATCTTCCCATATCAAACACTAAACCTATATTATATAATTTCTTCATAAAATTCAAGATATTTGCCATGAAAACTATTATGAAATTTTCAATATGACTTTCAGAATGTGAAACCTTGTTCCATTTGTTAATATGTCTACATTTCTTTCACAAAATCAAAAAGAATAAGTCATAAAAATATAAGTCAACATTCAAAAACCTAAAATACTGTATTTTAGTTAGGTCTTTAATCCTCAGGATTTCAACATGTGTACCATGTTTATAGAAACTATATTGACCAAACATGCAAAATATGTTGCATAAGACTATTTTTAATACTATTTTCTTTCACTACTTTTGAGTTATTTTTTTCTTTTCAAAGTAGCCTCTTCTCAGTTGAGTCAAGCTACCATGAAAATCAGTTTCTAACCAATGCTACAACAGCACTACCTTCAATTAAAATCAGGCCTCAACGATTAATCATCACTTAAAGCAGGAAAAATTTGAAAGTGATATTTGATATTCAAACTGAAAATTACTGTTTATTTTTAAAGGAAGAGGAAAATAATTTTGATGGTATTAGCAGCAACAAATGAAAGAGCATTAATTATTTTGTGATGGAATACCATAAGTTAATTTTTAAAAGAAACCAGCAAAAGTCAATGCCTTTAATTTACTTTCCCTCCTGTATACTGCAGTGCTAAATAACCACACATAGTCAAAGGAATTAAATTAGTCAAAAGATTTTTATCCACTAAAGTTATTAGATGCTATTTATTTTGAATTTCTCTTATATGGTAGTTTCTTTTATTTCTTTTGTGGGCAGCTTTTATCTTGAAAAGCTAAATCAAGACTAATAAGATCATGATTTAGGAAAGACCCCAATTTTGATCCATCACAAGGATATGTCATCAGAAATGGTTGGACTATAAATTCATGACATAAGTACTCTGAAGTAACAGTAATATTGTTTGTCTGAGTTAGTGATATGTGGTAAATGTAATCTGCACTACTACTATAATACAGGTCTGATATATTGCAAGTCACTGTTTATTTTAAGTAATATAAAAAGTATTTACAAAATTGCATAAAAAAACTCCATAAATATATTGTGATTTTAACAATTATTCTGCACTACAATAGAAGTACATGCTCAAACAAGACACCTCAGCAGTATTTTAAAGCAGTAACCACCTAGCCAATTTCTGTACGTTCTGTAGTTTTTCTAATCCACTCTCCCTGTGGTTGAGCAAAATCGAATTGCCTCTCACATTTGCAGACAGCTCTGTGAAGGTGATAATAGAGCTGCTCCCTGCTGTCATGAGGCAGGAAATAGGAAAATGGCATATGGGGCTAGAAAGAAAGAAATAAAAAAAAAAAAAAAAAAGAACTAAACAAGAACAAAAGAGATTTCAACAAAGGACAACTATAACCCAATATGCTTTGCAAGTTAATCTCTTTTCAGAATCATTTAACATACTTAATCATTCATCTGTGTCCTCACTCAAAAATGTGAATGGTTGAGACCCAGTCTTTGGGCTAAGTTTGCATTGTCTAAAACATTTGGAACACATAACGCCAGAAAGTGTCGTGTGCAACATCTGCAAAACAAAGCCTTATAACTAGCTGTTAAAGTCCTGTACTCAGCACCATTTACTATTCATAAATGTAGTTTATTTAAACCATTTGTCATAATATTAATAAAACATTCTGAGTCTGGAGTTACCACTCTAAATGATCTTTCAAACCATTAAGGGGTTAAAAAACACAATTATTTAAATAGCAGTTAACTAAATTTGGAACAATCACAGAATTTTAAAATCAATAATGATATTCTTAATATACAGGGGAATATATGTTTATAGAGATTTTCACGCTCTGTTTATTAACTTTAATTGTGAACTGAATCTAATTATAGATAAAGAAACTTTAATTTGTAATGAAATAAATAAACAGGTCACTGAGATGTGACACTAATAAAAAAGGACTTGGATATAGACCCATCAACATCTCACACCCCAAAAGAAAAACAAACTCTACCTTTCCTTTGACACTTTGAATGGGATCCACTACGACTGCTACGGCTCTTTCCGACAAGGCTTCAAAGCTCTGCTGAGTATTAATATCCACACCAGAAAGCCAACAGCCAAAGCCAGGGTGACTGTGATACCAACCAACAACCATCTCAGGCCTGAAACAAAGAGGGCATTCAGGGACTCCTAAATGAAAGTAGTAAAACATTTATGATATGAACAGAAATACTATACTAACAGGATATAAATTAAGAAGAGATGAAAAAGCATGAAAAGGTGTGAAAAAGCACCATTAGAAACACTGAAATTTTTCATCATATCTTGAAAACACGGAAAGGAATCGGTGTGACAAAAGAGTGCTATCATTAAGAAATGCACATTAGCAGTGGTGGGTGAGGCTTGCAGTTTTTCACCCTGTTGCCACACTTTCCTGGAGCCAGTTTTTACCCTTCAGCATTCAAGTAAACATTGACTCCTTAACTCCTTAACTCTGGGAGTTGCTTTCTCCAAGCATAAAGTCCGTTGTGAACAACGGACACTGGGATCCACTGTCATGAAAGTATTAAATATCAATTAAACCAGCAGTAGAACTAGGAACTCAGTCAAAAAGCAATTTGCACAGTTCTGTTCAGCTGCTGAGCCTTTTGTTAACATGAATTTTGAAGTTTTTTCCACAGTAAAAGAATCTGAGCAAAAAAAAAAAAAAAAAAAAAGACAACTGTTGAGAGGTTTCACTTGAAATCACCAAAATTGATAGACTACTAAGATTGTTTTACTACTTCTCCTGTCTTTACACCTAAATGGTAATTCACATACCTATAGATTTAAATATTCAAAATATGAATATACTTGTAACTATCAAGGCAAGTAGAAAACACAAGTCTTTTCATTTCTAAGTGACTAGATAGTAAGTCCATATGCTGAAGAGAGGGGAGCTACAGCCCAGGCTGACTATGTGAGAGGCAAGAATTTTAATGTGAGGCAATTTGCTGGTTGGCAAGTTTCTATGATTTTTGTAAATCAGGGAGGGAAAAGATAACTAGGTAGGTGATGTACCACAGTCATATTGATAATACTTTTATGTCAAGTGAGTTTTTTCCAGTGATAATATCCACAAATATACTTAACTGAGGTGTGTATCTGAAAAATCAAACAGTTTTTATAGCATATGAAATGTTTTCAACTACTTATTTATGTGTTGATTTGAAACTCTTACCTTCCCGTCTGCTTCAGCATATCCAACATTTTGGCTTGGAATACTGGATCAACTGCCTCTACACTGACACCCTGGTTTAGAAAGATGATTAGCTTTAGCACACGAGGAACTTTTGGAGGAAAAAACCAAACAAACAAAAACCCTCACAATGCAAGGTAAATTGATACTTCTACAGAAATAACTAATGGACTCTTTTTACTTGAAAGTTTAATCTCCTTGAAAATCCAGTTATTTAAACAATTCTTTGAGGTGGTGATATTTAAAATCAGCTCACCTTATACTGATATACTAACTTCAGACAATTATATTTCAAATGTTTCCCAAAGTCTTCATTGTTAATAATTTAGATTTAATCAGCTTTTTATACTTTATAATCGATAACAATGAAATTATTCTAGTTTCTGGTTGGATCAATAGGCTTATCCTGTGTCAATTCTATTACCACCAGTCAATAAGTATGCATTTATTAACTCCTTATTACTCAATGAAGAAGGTCTTAGATGACCTCTTAAGTTCTCCTTCCAGTTTTAACTCTAGGATCTATAATTTCAGGATTATTGTGATCAAACTTCATTCTCAGTAGGCAAATAAATATTCTGCATTTATTCTGTTAGCATAAAAATATCCTAAATATTTTCCTCATATATTTTGCCTAAATAAATACACAACTTGACTACTGACTTAATTTCAACGTCTTTTGACAACAAAAATTTCCTCAAACATGAACTATGTTTCAGGAAAGCTAGAGCAGATCAATCACCATGACTTTAAAATTAACATTTTTTCTGACAATGTACCCAAAATGGGATTTTTAGAAGAAAGATCCCATAGTCATATTACTTAATTGACAACAGCTTTCCAAATCATCATTTCTTTTATAAGACCATACATTATAAATGGATAACATTGGAATACATTATTAACTCCAGTTATTTTATAAATTCATTATTTAGCATAAACATTTCCTCAAAAAATATCCTTAATATTTTGGACTCAAAATTAAGAAGAAATCTTTTCAGAGAGAAAACTTTCTATTCTTATTTATGCACAGTGATTTTGGTGATCAAAGTTAGTTCATCACATATTATTGTTGTAAACAAGCAATTATAGAGAAATTATAAGATTTTCCTTTGTAGAAATCTAAATAAGACAAGGTATGCTTGCCTCAGAGGGACTGGTTGCTAATACAAAACAGTTAAGAAGAAATTTGTTGATCTCTTGTTAACTTATAATTAAAATCAAAGTCTCATGATTTTCTTCCTCAAACTCTGGTACTGTGCATTTAATGTAACAAGGGTCAATGCATTGTCAATGCTTTTATAAACCCAAATACAGATATAATTCTTTCTTTAACCATGTGAAAATATGAAGAAAAAAAAAAAGAAAGAAAAAAATGAATTCTAACATGGAATGAATATAACATAGTTAAATTAAGAGTAATTTAGACATCTGTCCTGTTGTATTATATTCTGCTTTTATTCCCATAGAGCTATAATGGCTTATCTGCTATGCTGATAGCAAAATGCTTAACATCTTTAAAAAACTTATGAGAAAATGACAAAAATGCACCTATCTGTACTAGTCAGATATATTCCTTCCAAAACCAAAAAACATTAAGGGAAACAATGAATTTCTTGCAAACCAAGAAATATACTATAGACTTCTGTAAATAATCTACTTCATCTGGGGAAAAGAAAACATTTTCTGTGATTTCTATACAGCCTTATAAGTCACATATTTTAAAGTATTAAAAGGGACATATTTTTCAAATTCACTGGAAACAAAACCCAAAACTATTTACTAAATTCAAGCCTTAAAGTAGATTTTTCAAATATAGTACTGACATCCTTTCCTTCATATATGCTATTTAAGTTTAATAAGCTATTTTATTTTAAAGCCTAAAAGTACTGATGAGAAGAGCTAGATCCAGGACATGTTCTAGAAATTTCTATCATTAATATTGTGATTTTCCCCCCCTCTGTTGGGAAAAACCAAAATGGAACATGATGAAAAGTTATTTAGCATAGAAAAAGGAAAAAAAAAAACCCAACACACTTTTACTTGCAAGAAGAAACTGTAAAAGTACTCACTGTTCCTGACTGTGGCATAGCAAACACATCAATCACTCTGACGGTGTAATCATCAACAAATTCTCCAAGCATCAAACCCATAACTTCCATTGGAACTCCAGCACGACCATGTTTCAACATCTGTAAAGAAGAATGAATATTACAACTGGATTCAAGGCTTACTTGACTAAGAAATCTATTTGCCCTATCAGACTTTCCCCATCCCCCAACTAATTTTTCTTCAGAGTAGGAAAACTGTTCATTTTACATGATTAAAGTTACCCATGGAAGTGTGGGTTAATATGAAATATATTCCAAATCAAAATAGTCAATAATCTAATAAAGCTGCAACAAGGACAGAAGGAAACACTAAAGTAAGTGGCTCTACTTACTTTCAATAGTGCCAAAGAAGAGATATAAACTTGTTCTGCTGTATCTACTGCTGGAGCATCTGTAGGTGGCCCCTAAAAAACAAGATAATCAATAAGTACTATCAAATACTTGCCTAACTATCCAAAGTTAATTAAAATTCATCCCCTGCTTCAGCTAAAGGTAACTTGCAGAATTAAGGCTATGATAGTTCTCTGCAGATATACAAATACAAGGGGGGGTAAAAATGAACCTTCAGTCCCTAGGTATAAAAGCTGTGTGCAAAATACTCTGCCCCTCCCTTTATGAATATTTTTTTCCCCAAAATTAACACTGTTGCCTAAGGTGTGAACAAATAGTTGAGGGAACTATGGCGCAACACTGAAATGTTTCAGAAAACTCAACCAGAACCAGACAGTGCTATTAATCATGGTATGTCCTCTAATGAGTAAAAAGTACAAATTAATGAAATCATCATCAAAAGGTTCTAAGTCTATTTTGAAACTAAATCAGTACCATACAAAACTCTGTGTGTGTGTGTTTGTTATCAATTAGAAGTGTAAAATCTTAGAAATATGACTTCAATCATGCTTTAAAAAATTCTAGATATCAAATGATTCTAAAAATTAATGTGATTAATTACTTTTGCAATTATAGAGTCTTAGAATCCTCATATTACTTTCTCTAATAGAAAACATATTTTCAAATTGTAGATTAAAAGTCAGCAATTCAAATTATAAATTAATAATCCCTACAAATTCATGTCACACTTTTAAATCCATGTATATTATATCTACACACACATAGTTACAGCATACATTAGACGCATTTGCTAAATGTATAATTCTATTCTATGCAATTGTAAGTGTGTGTTTTAATAAAGAATTCAACAAGTCTTAAAGAAGGGACTGGAAGAATACTTCCTAAGGATATTATAGAGATTACAGATCTTTCACTTATACAATTCTGTGATAAAACTAACACTTCTAAAAATACAATATCTACACCATGTGTAGAAATGACTAGAGATACGGTTGAGAAAAGACCAGGTAAGATGAGAACACACGAGAACTAATGACTACTTTTAAATTACCTGAAATACAGTATAGATTGGAAAATATGGGTTTTAATGACAAATAGCATCTGGATCACGATATATACTCATTTTGCAAGATATTTGTAAGATACAATGAACCCACTTGCTCCCTTTTCTATTAATTTTCTTATAATTTTTATTAAAATCATTGAATTTGCTTTATATGTTAAATGTTTAACATTGTAATTAGCTATTATCCAAGGTATTGCTTCATTATTCTTCTTGTATAGAGGCATACTTGAAATATGATAAATTATATAATACCCATTAAAATGACTTTCTTTCTTGGGAAAGGAACTACAGTCAAGGAGCTAACCTTTTTTTCCCTACAGGCCAGTACTGAAACCAAGATGGTATAGCAGAAAAAGCACTGGCTTTGGAGTTAGAGGACCCTGGTTCAAATCCTGGCTCTCTTGCCACTTAACCTCTCTGGGCTTCAGTTTCCTCATCTGAAAAAAAAGAAATGAGGGAATAGTACTGGATGACCTGCAAGGTTCTTTTGGATGCAGCAAAAGGCAAAAGAAAGTCAAACGGGCAATTACCCAAAATTGATAGCCTAATTTAAACACAGGTATAAGTATATGCAAATAAATGTACTACATAGGTACTTGTAAGCATAGTAAGGTTTAGGCTATCAGTAAAATGAACTCTCAAGGTAACTGCAAGTTGCCAGACATAATTAAATATTCTCTACTAAAGATCTACTTTGACACCACATGAGAACAAAGTAAGATGATTCTATATTTTCTAAGGCTGAAAAGGCATCAAATACAGACCCAAATAACTGAGCATGGGTTCACCATTTGAAAACCAGATGAACTGAATTTGGCAAAGCTTCCTACTAAGTTGGCTTGGCTCTAAGTTGATTCCCCTCCCCCCCCTTGGCTATAATAACTTTCCAAAACCATCTATTTAAGTTTCATTGTCATCTATGTTGGTGAGGAGACGTTACAATAAAAACATTATACTTTTAAATATGGAAGTATTCAGATAAACATGTCCACCACATTGCTCTTATTAATAGCAGCCATTATACAAAAACTATTTGATAAATCTGTACTTTAAAAAATGTCCAGTATTTCCAACACTAAATTCCCAAGTCTTTTTGGAAGTTTAAAACCAATTTTCAAAAGCCTCATGCAATCAGAGGAGATCAAATACAACTCATAACATTTCAGAAGCATCTACTATATCACAGATTACTAAATCTAGAACACAATTTTTTTATTGAGGTCCAAAACAATTCAATGACTTGGTCAAGGTCACAATATTACTTCGTGTCAGAGAAAGAGACTAGACTTTAGTAATCTTAATTTCTAGTGTAATACTCTAATTTATGTCACTACTACCTGTTATTATTACAAATGAAATGTCTTTATCACGAGCCTATTTAAAGTTGCTTTAATAATTTATAAATTAATTAAAAAGTAAAGCTATAACCAAAGAAGCAATCATAACTAAACATTTTTCTCAAGGCATCATAATTTGGGGTAAAGGAATCATAATTACGTAATTAAGCTCTTTGTACACATTATCCTCCCCAAGGTCCTTGAGGGTTCAATCATACTTGTTTACTAGCTGTCTCTCTCTCTCTCTCTCTCTCTCTCTCTCTCTCTCACACACAAACACACACACACACACACACACACACACACACACACAGCACCTCCCCCCATCTCTATCTGTGTATAACTGGAATGTTCTCCTTCCTAACCTCAGAACCTCTGGTTTCTTTGAGATTCAATTCATTTACCACCTTTCTCAGTTACCTCAGCAGTCAGAACTTTCTTTGTAAGACTACCTTCTATTTTATAATTGGCTTTCATATATCTAAAGTATAGAAGTTTCTTTACACCAGGCTCTCCTTTAACTTTTTCTTGCGAAGGGCTTGGCACATATTAAGTTCTCTCTCTCTCTCTCTCTCTCTCTCTCTCTCTCTCTCTCTCTCTCTCTCTCTCTCTCTCTCACACACACACACACACACACACACACACACACACACACACACACACACACACACACTTATATGTTAAAATAAATTTTTAACATTTTTTTAAAGTTGAGTTTTAAATTCTAATCCTTCTCTAACCTATCTGTGACTATAAATAATCTAATATAGGCTATATATGTGTATTAAAACATTTCCATCTTGGTTGCTTTGTATATGAAAACTCCAAAGGGGACTAGTTGGTGTAGTGGATACAGCACCAGCCCAGAAGTCAGGAGGATTGAAATTCAAATACAGCCTTAGACAGTTAATACTTCCTGGCTGCGTGTGACCCTGTTCGAACAAACCTCCAACAACAACAACAACAAAAATCCCTCCAACAACAACAACAACAACAACTACAACAACAACAACAACAACAACAACAACAACAACAAAAAAAAAAAAAAAAAAAAAAAAAAAAAGGAAAAAATGAAAGTAAGTGAAAAATAGTATTCTTTGTCTATTCAGATAATATTCTTTTTTTCTAAAGATAGTATTTTTCATGATGAATCCTTTGAGATTATTTTGGGTCATTGTATTGTTGAGAGTAGCTACATCATTTGCAATTCTTCATCATACAATTTTGTTGTTACTGGTTCAATACTCTTCTGGTTCTGCTCAATTTACTTTGCATAAGTTCATATAATATGTCTTTCTAGCTTTTTTTCTGAAATTATCCTTCTTGCCATTTCTTTTAGAACAGTAGCATTTAATACATTCGGTTTGAGTTCTCAAGCCCAAACCTAAAGACAAGCCAAATGTAGTGAAATGCTTTATGAACAATTCTATTAGAGAGACTTAAGTGAGATAGGTTCACTTACAAAGATCTAGTTACATTTGAAAGTTCTTTCTCACCCACTCTACCTCTATCTGCCTGACTCTAAAAGGCATCTAAATCAGAGCTTCTTAAACTTTTTCTACTTACAACTCCTTTTTGCCCTAGAAATTTTTATGTGACCCTGGGTATATAGGTATATAAACAGGTATATAAATCAACATTTTATTGATAATAAATCATAGTTTTGCAATCCTCATATTAAGTCATGAGATTATATAGGACTGTGATCCTCAGTTTAAGAAGCTGCAATCTAAACAACCCCCTTATCTACAAGTATCCATAGGAAATCTCATTCAGATATGAGACCAACACCAAAAAATGAATATGAAAAGTAATATTCAAAACCAAATTCATCACAGTCACCCCTCAAATTTGTTTTTTACATATAAAGGCACAAATTCCCTAATCTTCATGGATTGGATTTATCTTTAAATCTTTTTCCTTCATGCTTTTGTTTCAAATTATCAATGAATATAAGCATAAGGATAACACTATAATAAGCAGCACAACAAAAAAGATAGATAACGATATAAAGTTTCCAGAAAATTTACATCTTTAGGGAAGATATAACCCAGTCCCTAACCATTTTTGTGCAGAATGAAGTTAATACAGTATTTCCCCCCCCCCCCCCAACATCCTTTACAAATCTAAAAATCATTGTTGGTTTAATGAATGAAAGAAAAAGCATTTATCAAGTATTTGCTATGTCAAGAACTATATAGCATGCACAGGAAATAAAAAATAGTGAGACAATCTTTGCTCCCAAGGAACTAATATTCTAATTGGGAGGAGACAATACATAAAAGAAAGTTAAGTTGCAATGCAGATGA
Organism: Sminthopsis crassicaudata; assembly: GCF_048593235.1. NCBI lineage: Eukaryota > Metazoa > Chordata > Mammalia > Dasyuromorphia > Dasyuridae > Sminthopsis > Sminthopsis crassicaudata. Next base: position 454,580,538 of record NC_133619.1, read on the forward strand.
AAAAGTCCAAAAGTTCCAAAGGTGCAGGGTCCAAGGGTCCTTAGATTTCGCCAGGAAGTTTAGTGACAAAGACAAGCATTGAAGAGCACGGAGGAAAGGCATATAAGAAGTACTGGAACACCATGGATGTGAATAATAAGGCAAGGAGTTCTCAAATTCTTTGGATAGTAGAAGGCGTCAGACTTCCACTTCATCTAAGACCTATGAGAAATGAAGGAGCTCAGGTAAGAGTAACACACATAGTGGCAGATTTTCCCATTGTTTGGGGATCCTAAAAGGTGGAAGGCAGAAAGGGAGTGGAGGAGAGAATAAAGATCCCATTTCCTCGTTGACATTTTCCCACCACTAGCAGTGCTGATGGGAATATTTTTTAATTGCATTTTATATAATAGGATATATAATGAAAAGTATATTTGATATACATACATTTTAACATAATTTATTCAAGTAATTACACCCATAGGTATATATAATAGAATTTACTAAAAGGTTTTTTTAAATAAACAAATGAAACCACCAACTTTCTAAGGAATTACATGTGCCTCAGTTTTTTTTGCAATTTTTTGTAGAGATTCTCAAATGGATCTATGATCCTAATTCAGAAAGTCCTTCCAATGATGAAGACAATCCCTCAATGCTTGGTATCTTGTATAACACTACCCCCTTTTACCCATAAACTCCCCATAAGGAATTATAATGTGCTGGAAGCCTTCGGAACTTTCGGCTAACACTGTGGGATTTATCAATGGAAGACACTGGCTATTCCTTGTTTGTCACAAAATAAACATATCTTATTGTCCTATCATGTAATTACCTGATAAGATTCTTTATTTCTGTTCTTTGGCGTTCCTAACTGGTTCTATGCTTTAGCCTGCTCACAACCATAATGTATGACTCCATTGCTCTTTGTGTGATTTATTTTAATTTCTTTAAAAGCAGTTGTATTCTACATCCTGCTGCCTTACAGCAACATCAATAGAAAATGTTAAAAATATTGTGCCTTTGCTTTCATGGAAAGCATGTTCATTTTTCAAAGACAGAGAGAGAGAGAAGGAGAGGGGGAGGAAAAAAGAGAGAGGGGAGAGGACTCTTCACTTAATATACTTTTATAATATCTTCTGCTTCTGGTCTCTTCTCCCCACTCACATAGCTGTCATCTTAATACCAGGTCCTTATCAATTTTTGTCTAGATTATTGCAATATATAGGCTCCCAAATGGACTCCCTCACCATTCCAGTCATCACTATCCTTATAGATTTAACCATGTGACTAACCTATTCAGCCAAACTCAGTTGTTTCACATCTAGAATAAAATATAAATTACTTTAACTCTTAAAAGTTCTATATAATCTGGCCCCAACCTATTTTTCCTGGCTCACTTGACATTACTTCCCTCTGTATTTGATTTTCTATTTTTTCATAAAGACACTTTTCAGGACCTTTTTGTAGTAGGCTTTTTCACATACTTGGAATATTTTTTCTCTTCACCTCACTTCATATGGAGTTTTATTCTTCCTTTTAGATGAGGCTCAAGCAACATCTTTTACATGAATCCTTTCTTATTTTCCTTTCCCAACTATTAGTGCTCTCTTTTTCAAATGACTTTGTACATATTTATAGTTAAGTTACTTTACATTTATATCATATATTATTTCATATGCATTTGATGCCTCTTCAATTATAATGTAATTGCACTGCAAGTAACAATTACTTCCTTTTATCTTTACTGCCTAGAACATAATAGTAGCTTAATAAATATTTGTTGATTGATTGGCCTTATGCCTTGCCTGGTATTTATTATTACTTAAGGTCACTAAACAGGGCTCTTTCCGTAGTAAAATTTTCTTGATAAAATCTTGAATGATAGTAACACCTTGTTGTCAATGTGCCTGTAAAAGTGATGCTCTGTTTTACCAAGTTAAATGCCTTTAAATAACTAAATACAAGTACAAGATCTTAAACTCTCCATATATTTCTCTTAATTATGAAATGGTAAGAGTTATCAGTCCCTTATTGAATATCACAAAAGCCTTCTTGTTGCTTAATATTATCAATAACACTTTTGACTTATGAACAGATGATTCTTATATAGCAGACAGTAATCATCTAGGTCAGTGGTCCTCAAACTTTTTAAATAGGGGGCCAGTTCACTGTCCCTCAGACTGTGGGAGGGTCAGACTAAAGTAAAAACAAAACCTCACACTGTCTCTACCCCTCAGCCCATTTGCCATAACCCCGAGGGCAGCATAAACATCCTCAGCTGGCCACAGGGTTTGAGAACCCTTGATCTAGGTTATATATGTTTACTGGTGTTCTTATCTTAGTATTAATAAGGTCTAAGAGTTTTTCTATGTCTTTAGTATCTTTGCCTCTTTCAAATATCTTGTATATTGATCCTCAATTCTATTAATAATTGTTATCACTTCCAGCACAGAACCGCCCCCCCCCTCTATATATATACTATGTATACTAGCTTTAATCTGGTTATTTGCCCTATCTTTCTTTTCCTTAGAATGTCTTTTAAACACATCTGAGACTGTGATGTTAGTCCAAATAGGGACTATTATCTGACAGAGAATTTTTACAAATCATTTCCATGGTTCTTTTTTCAATAATTGTCCTTCCATTTTTAACCCCTGAATGTCCTTGGGATGTTTGTGTTATTATAACATTGCTAACCTTTCTTAAAATTGTTTTTTGTCTTTTCTGTCCTTCTTTACTTTGTGAAATAATAGTGCTTTTAGATTGTTGTTTTTTTTTTTTTTAATGAGATTTTACAAACCAGTTTACATTCTAACTTAATGTTGTTGGCAGCCATTTCTCTCCGTCTGGCAAACAAGTCAGATGTCTGCTGATTAAGGCAGTTTCTAAAGCTCTTATGATCTTGGTGTGCTAATAAATTTATATTGGTTAAGCTTCTGGATAAAATTGTTATGGTTAATGTCATTTATATGTCTGAAACAAGCAAAAATAAAAGAGAAATAATTGATATTATAGTAAAACAAAGAAAAATATTCTTGTTTTCTGAACTTATTCTACTTAGTATGAAATAGTTGTAGAAAAATATACATTTCAGAAAAAGGACTCAAAGGCAACAATGTCAGGTTATTCTTTTCTGCTAGTATTGAAAGTGTTTTTCACCTTTAAAGACTTTTTATAGGCATCATAAGCTTTTTGTCCCTCCTCTCCCAACCTTAATGCAAATAAGGGAGTTGGGGTAGGTAGAAACACAATGGACATAAGTCTCCCACATCTCTGCACTACCTAGAAGCCACAAGTTTGACCTGGCTCTTATTACTCAGAACCATTGGTCAAGATAGTCTTGCACCATCATTTTAATTAAAACCTTGAGAGTAATTGAGTTTAACAAGTTTTTATGAATTTTGTGTTCCTTATGTCCTATGACTGGCAAATTCCTTTTTAATCTCTGATTCTAAACTGCTATATGCCTAAGTGAAAAACTATTTCTCTTATTATGTCTTTTGCACTTTCATTCTTGACCAAGTTTATCCTATGGTCCCTATTTTTACTTAAATCTCTTTCACTAAGTCTACCTGATGAGGGTGTAACCCCTCCCTCTAAGATTCCTTTTCTGATTTCCAACTTCCTTTGGGACTGACCTTTGATTACAAGATCTGGTCAGAACCACCCTTTTGTATTCCATGGGGAAAGATCGTATCTGAGCCAGTTTGGGCTGTAACCAGCCCCCACTGGATCTGAGCTGGCTTGGATTTTCTCAACTCCCAACTATCTGCAAAGGTTTCTTCCTTATCTGAAAAGCCCACCAAGAATTTGCCCAATGCCCTAGGCTTCTTGAAGCAAATAAAAAAGCCAAGGTGGAATCATCCCTTGGCAGAGAGTTGAAACATGCCAGGCAACCATGCTTTGCATCAGAGACTCTCAGTCCCGCCGCTTGGGGTATATTTCCTTCTCTATCTAATGCCTTTGACTAACCAGATTTTAACCTTGCTTCCAAATCCTGCAATAAACCTCTTTTATCAAGCTAGGTTTTCGGGCCTGTAAATTCATTTAGAGGGGATTCTTGCTGCCACTAGACCTGATTTAACTGTGTATCCTTGCGCCGAATCCAAAGGGGTTGCAGGGCAGCTCCATGTGACTCCCTGTACCCCAATCCTGCCACTAGACCTCAATTAATCCTAATTTTAATGAGGTATAAATCTCATCATTAGGTATTTACCTCATCATACCTATGGACTATGCACTATAGAACATTGAAATCTAGGTTTCTCTTAAATATGTTACACACATTAATGAGGGAAAGGAAAGGGGGAACCCCATTTCTAGGCACATAGATAGTAAGATAATCCCATGAGGCACAGTGTCCCCTGTAAATGAATTTACAGGCCCGAAAACCTAGATTGATAAATAAAAGGTTTATTGTAGAAATTGGAAGTAAAGCTCAGTTAGAAAGACGCCAGGGCCAGAAGTGGCTGCTGGGCAGGCAGGAACCCTTACATGGCTGAAAGGATACCATGTGTTGGGGGAAGGGCTCCTGAAAAGAGCTCTCTGGCTCGTTTCTTTTATACCTAGAAGATGATGGGCAGCACCCCCAAGTTCTTGCCGGGCTTTTCAGTTAGCTCAGATCAGGTGAGGGCTGGGGGAAGCTGAGCAGATAGTGGGGCTGGGCCCAGATATTCAAAGGGTCCCTTTGACCAGGATTTGTGAATCAAGATCAGCCATAGGTTGGGCAATTAGAAAGGAATCTTAAAGGGACCTCAACCCCCATCAACCTCACATATTTCCTCATCAAGTATTTCTAAACTTAGAGGACCAGACATATGAGTTTGCAGTTATTTTTTATTTCAGCTCCTTTAATAGTCTCACCATCATCTATACTAACCTGTCCAAATCTTTGATGCTATCACCTATAAAGTTCCAGATCATTCTTTACCCAATTTCTGAATGAGTTTAGTATTGGTTCCATAGTTTTCCCTTCCTCTTTAGCTCTTATACTATCCTCCATGGCTTCAGTCTTAATACTGAAGAACTTTGGCTCCCCAGTTCACTAGCATTTTAGTACTTCTAGCTCTATTCCAAATGCAGCCAGGTATTAAAGTCCAAATCCTTTATTATCTCTTTCCAAGTCTTGTCTTCTTTCCTGTGGCCTGGTTAGCTTTCTTAGAGGCCTTCTATAGTCTTGGTTCCCAGAGCTTGAGCTCTGGCTTCTGAATCTCCGGGACTGAATCCTGGTTGAGGCTCCTAGCTTAAAGGTGTGAATCTTATGGAATTATAGTAAGTCGTAAATACATGTACTGAACTAGAAAACTGTTAAGGACCCTGCTAAACAACCACTGTCTCTATCATTTCTACTGACTTAGCACCTTGTTTCAAGTTCTGGCCCATAACACCCCTGTGTAAAACCTTGTGCTCCAAATTTTTTCCCCTCCCTTTTCTGCACCCTTTCCCCCAGACAGCAAGTAATCCAATATAGTTTAAACATGTGTAATTCTTCTAAACATATTTCCACATTATGCTGCACAAGAAAAATCAGATCACAAAGAAAAAAATGAGAAAGAAAAGCAAACCACAACAAAGATGAAAATATTTATGTTGTGAGCCATATTTAGTCCCTATAGTTCTCTTTCTGGATGCAGATAGCTCTCTCCATCACAAGTCTAGTGGAATTGGCCTGAATCATCTTATTGTTGAAAAGAGCCACTTCCATCAGAGTGATCATCATATAATCTTGTTTCTGTGTATAAAGTTTTCTTGTTTCTACTCACTTTACTTAGCATCAATTCATTTAAGTCTCTCCAAGCCTTTCTGAAATCACTCTGCTCATTATTCTTACAGGAAAAAAATATTCTATTACCTTCATATACCATAATTTATTCAGTCATTCCCTAACCAATGGGCATTCATTCAACTTCCAGTTCCTTGCCACTACAAAAAAAAGGCTGTTTCAAACATTTGTGCATATGTGGATCCTTTTCCCTCTTTTATGATCTCTTTGGGATACACACTCAGTAGTGATACTGCTGGATCAAAGGATATAAAGTTTTATAGCCTTTTGAGCAGAATTACAAATTGCTCTCCAGAACAACTGGATCATTTCACAACTCCACCAACAATAATTACCTTGATTTTCAAAAAAGGAAAGAGAACTATCTGCAAATCAGAGGTCAACTTGAGCCAGATTTATAAGAAAATTCTATAGCAGACCATTAGACAGACAGGCGAAGAACATTCAGAAATAGCAATTACAAAGAGTCAGCAGGACCTCATCAAAAACTTCTTTCTGATAAGATTACTACACTAGAAAGTAAGAAGAATGCTAGACATATATTTACCTAGATTTTAAGCAAAGTTTTTGAAAAAATATCTCATACTATTCTTATGAAGGGACAGAGAAATATGAATTAAACAATAATGCAATCAGAACTGGTTAGATGGGGGGGGGGGGGGCAAGCTAGAGGGCACAGAAGATAGAGCACCAGCCCTGAATTCAGGAGGACCCAAGTTCAAATCTAGTCTCAGACACTTAATACTTCCTAGCTGTGTGACCTTGGGCAAGTCACTTAACCCTAGCCTCAGGGGAAAAAAAAAAAAGAATTGGTTAGATGGCCTGAGTCAATCAATTAATTACACAAAGTCAATAAGCTGGAGGTTTCCACAGGAGGTTTGTAGCTGTCCCCTGTGCTGATACAGATGATACAAAAGTACGAAGGAAAACTAAAAAAATAGATAATAGCTTCTAGATTTAAAACTGGGATTCTTAATCCTATGCCATATATCCCTTTGGAAATCTGTCAAAGATCATGGAAAATGTTTAAGTGCATAAACCATATAGAATTACAATGGAAACTAATGATACTGATATGCAATTACCAAAAATATAAAATTAAAAAAATATACTTTTAAAAATTCACAGAGTTAAGCAAAGTTAGTAGGGTAATTGGTAGGGTAGAAGGAAACATGATGGCTGTCTTCAGGTATTTGAAGGCCTAGAAAGAAGAGAAAGACACTGATCTTGTCATATTTAGGTCCCAGTGGGAAAAACCAAGAGCAATGACTGAAAGCTGTAAAGAAGAAAATCTAAGCTTGATGTCAAAACAAACTTCCTAATAATTAAAGCTGTCCAAAAGTAGAATGAAGTGTCTATGAAGATGGTGTGGATTCTCCCTTCTTGGAGATCTTAAAGTAGCCTGGATTACCACTTGGTGGTATGTTATAGTGGGGGTTTATTCTAAATAGGAGTTGGACAAGACTACAAAAACAGAGAATACAAAGATTAAAAACAGAGAACCTTCTATTCTACCAAATTAGAGTTTATTCATATTGAAAGCTTTCTTTTGTATTCTTTCATATTTTAATTCACCTCTGAATTAAATCCATTTCTGAACACTATCAATCTTCATATCCCAGGGATAGAAGGGCTATTCTAAAGCAGGTAGGAAACACATCAGAGGCTGTGTGTGTGTGTGTGTGTGTGTGTGTGTGTGTGTGTGCGCGCGCGTGTGCACGCAAGTGCATTTCAAGCCAAGATGGATGATGGAGAGATGCTCAAGAGAATGGCAGGTGTATTCTTTCACCAAACCCCAGGTGATTTTATTCTGCAAAGTATCTCTGCAGCATCAAATCCTAAGTGTGCTTTCTGTTTTGTTATTTAGTCTGATGTAGGAGCAGTGCTGTCATTGCTCACATTTCTACCTTTGAAGATGGACCCGGTGGATTTATAGCAGTATGAATAAGTAAAATAAAAGGTTGCTGTTTATTAATTTTTAAAAAATTGTTTGCTTTGCTTTTTTTCTACACTTCTGATGTTGAAAATATATCTTGAAAAAACAATAGCTTTCCAGGAGGCAGTGTAACATAACAGATTTGGGTTCAAGTTCCAGCTATGTAACCCTGCTCAAATGATTCCTTAATCTTAATTTCCTTATTGGTTAAAGAGAACAGTGATATATATATATTATCTCAAAAGTAGTTCCTAGCATTGTATGAAACTATAAAGTACCTCAAAGACATAAATCAAGAAGGGATATTGAAGGATAGTTAGTCCAACCTCTTCATTTATATATAAGAAAAGTGAGGCATGGAAAGGTTAAATGATTTATCTCTTTAAGGTCATACAAGCCTTATATAAGAGGGCTAGGATTTTAATCAGGGTCCTCTGAGTCCAAATCCAGTTAACTTTCTGCTGATCCATGCTATGTATCAAGTATTATCATCTGACAAAGAATCCTAATAAAACTACACTGTAATTCTGATAAATTTTATACAAAAAGCTTTTCTACTGTATATCTCTTACAAACTATCCTAGAAAAGTATTAAAGGATAAGTAGAAGCATTATAAGCACACTTCATTCTGAAATAATTTACTCCCTCCCTCTTTTGGGAGGATGAAAGGAAAGGAATAGAAAATTTGTATGGATTTTTAAAAAACAAACTATCCCCTCCCCCTATTTTTCTGATCCTCATATCTGCTTTTGTAAGGCTCTCACCTAACTTTCTCTTTTACCAGCATTTATAACACTTTACAACCTAGATGAATGTATGGGACAAGTCTCTTTAATTTTATCTTTTCTTCATTCAAATTTATTCTGATTTAAACAAAAGGCCAAACAGTTCAAAAGAAATAACGGGGGAAAATAGAAAAAAAGGGAATTAGAACTAATATGGCTCAAACTATAACATAATACTAAACTATTTGTAAGTAGTTAAAAAAGAAAAGTAGGATCAAGAGAACAGATTAACAAGGTAATGTAGGACTTGATAAAAACTTCCTATATAAGAAGAGTAGAAAGCAAAGAATAGCTTTTGATGAGCATCTTTTACTATATACCACATTAAGTGTTAAAACAAATGATCATATTACCAAAAAATCAGGCGAGACAAGCAGCTTCCTCTATGTATGTTTCATATAATTACAGTTAATAAGCAAGCCCTATTATTAGTTAACTGCTAAGCAAACTGTGGTACATAATTGTGTATTGTACACAATTTTGGAAGTTTTTTATATTGTAGAAATGGATTATTATTATATTGTAGAAATGATCAATATGAAGAATTTTTAAAAATATGGCAAAGATCTATTATGAATGATGTAGAGAGGTAAACAGAGCCAGGCAAACAGCACACATGATGACTACAATCTGAATGAAAAGAAGAAAAAAACAGTTGAATGTAGTATCAATATAAAGACCAAGAAAAAGAGATAGACAAGAAAGGGAAAATGTACTCTCTTCCTTCTCTGCAAAGATAGGGGAGACTATGGATGTGGAATATTACATATATATATATATATATATGTGGAAGTTAAGATACATAGTGTATATTTGGAAATGAAAGTGATGTCTTAAAAAGCAAAAGACACCAAGAATCTTTTTGAATTTTTCTATACCAACAAGATCGATGCAACTAGAAAAAATAGAAAAGGCAGTGATTGAGGGGGGAACAAAATCTTTGCAGTAAATAAGCATTTTTCATAGAAGTTTGAGATTGAAGATTTATAGAAAATCAACAAAAATTTATATAAAGAAAATCATCACAAATTTCTAACTCCAAGAAGAATTCTTGAATGAAGAGTTTCAAAATAAGAAATGCAATCTAACCACAAATCTAACCGAAAATACACTAAGTCACCAAGACAAATATTAAATCAATTGTGAGGTACTGTCCTCACACCCAACAAATTAACAAAATACATAAAAGATGAAAGTCATAATATTGGAGGGGCTGAGAGAAGAAAGTCATACTAATTGGTTTCCTGTGGACCTATGAATTAGAGTAACTGTCCTGGAAATAATTTTGAAATTATATGAGAAAAGCTAATGGATCATTGACCTTTAACCCCATCACTCAATATTAAGAGATTGTTGACAGAAAGGTTCCTCTGATAGCAAAATATTCATTTCAACTTACTGCAGAAGAAAATGAAAAAAAAGGTATCCATGTATTTACGAATGTGAACAACTTCAATCCAGAGCATCCCAAAATTCAATGTAGTTTTTAAGTTTTCACTTAAAAGGAAAAAGTTTGCTACAGAAATGTTGATCAAGAAATGTTTTAAGTTTTAGTTCAAAACTGCACTCAGAGTTTTGAGACATTCAGTATGTTAATGTAATGGAATACTACTATACTTTAAGGAACCATAAATATTAGGAATTCAAAACAACATGAAAAAATTTACATGAACTAAATTAAGAAAGCACAACCAGGAGAAATGTCTGTAATATAAAAGGCAATACAAAAAAGACAGCAGAACTCAGATTAAATTAAATGATCAATATTTGCGGCTGATGAGTTAGAACATATTATCCTCTTATGAGAAAAGAAAGAGACTATATTTAGAATGTATCTGTCTGGATGAAATTATATTTAGTAATTTTTATTATAAGGTCAGGGGAGTGAAGCTATTGGGGAAAAATGCTGGGGGGGAAAAGCCTATATTAACAAAACTTTTTTTTTTTTTTTTTAAAGGCTGCCTATTCTCTTTCTTTAAAGAATACCTCTGACCCTTGTGTAAGATGTTCCAAGAAAATGGAGAAAAGTTAGTATAAGGTTAAGTTTTGTTAATATTTTCTTGATCATCTTTTTCTATAATAATGTCTATTATTTTTCCTATACATTTTATATATCTTGAAAAATCAATCCCATAACTTTGACCACAAATTTCTCCATAATTCCTAAATGTTATCACTTTTAATAAAGAATGCCCAGTGAATATTTGGTGTAGTCCAACTGCTTTCCCCATCTTTAGTTTTTTTTCAATGTCAATTCTACTTCCTCATGCAGGATATGAGAAGTATACTGTTACAGTCCAAATATGGTCACTCCACTCTAACTGATGAATGAGAAGTTTGTTATAAAAATGATCAATCTTCTGTCTTTCTTTCCCCTTCTGCTTCTCTTCTAGCTTAATCCTTAAATACCGGTGTGATATTTTGGTTTAACTGATTCTCTTCTCAGATTTTATATAACTTGTTCCCCACCACTGCTTTTTTACTGTTCTGGTGAAAAATACCATTCATAATTTTTTTGTAAAAGAACTCCTCTATAAATTTTTGGAAGGCATTTTGGTATTCTGAAAGGTATTTTGCTAAATGTTTATTGGCTAAGCTGGTTTTTAAATTGTTTTGCTTTCCTTGGGGAAGAGACCGATTTCCATTAAACATTCTTAAGAAACTGTAAGTGTTTATTCATATCTGTTTTTCCCATTTCAAGTATAAACAGTTTATTTAAATTAGTTTGACTGTAAGTTGCTTCAAATCCATACTGGGTTTCTCATTTTAATTTGTTCTTCTAACTTAATATTGATTTTGATCTGCTTTAACAATCTGGTGGTCTATGTACACAGCTAATTGGGAAATGATCCCCACATTGGTAATCAGTCTATTCCCATCTGTTAAGTAAGGATCAATTTTGTTTCCTTTTTTTGCAGTGCAAATATGAGGCAATGTGATAAGAGATGATCAGTGTTCTATTAAATTATGTTCCTAATTGCCTTTAGAGTCATAATAAAAACGTTCCTGACAGCTCTTTCAACAAAGGAAACCAGCATTGGAACTTTCCTGCTGTTTAGGTCTTTTGTTTTCTGGTTACCTATAAAGTCTTCTAAGAGGTCCTCTTAAGACTATAAGTAGCAGAGAAATTGATGACCTTCACTGAGAAAAGACTTTTCTTATCAGGAATTTCTTCCATTAATGGAATCATAATCCAATCCCTATTATCTAAAAAATATCACAACTACTAGGGCTTTAGTTTCGGTAGGATATAGAGTTTGTTACTGGACAAATTTTTACACTTGCAATACTAATTGTTAAAAGTTTACAGACAATCTAAAATTTTATTGATTTATCTTGTATACTTTTTCTCTCTTCCTCCTTTCTCCCCTCCCCAATTCTGCTGTTCTGTCCCTACTACTACAGAAGTAGTATACACAGGGCAGGGGACCATTTTGTACTTTTCATTATTTAGAACAATGATGAAGTCAAATAATTCACAACCTAAGTACATACCTCTTCAGGAAGGCAAGACCACAGAAAGTAGATAGTCCTTTATTAGAATATATTCAAAGGTTTTCCAGAAGAAGAAAACTTGACAAAGCTTGAAATCCCCTGGCAAAGCCTTGGAGAATCTGAGGTTTACTTCAAAATGAAGTGTTGAAGTATTGCAATGTAACACAAAGTTTACAAAAGAGAATGTAGGGATATGTAGGGGCTATATACCATATTTACACTTGGGAAACAATGACTCCTTGAAGTACTGATATACTGGTAGAGACAGGAAATAAACAAAAACAAGGTTTTAGTCTTCAAAAGTCTCAATTAAATAAGAAAACATATTAAACCTTAAAGTGCTATGTAAATGAGATTACAATCTAGTTAAGGGGATAATTTACATACAAAAGTAAAGTTAAGGAATACAAATGATTATTATAAGCTTTAAAAAGCAGCAGTATCTCAAGGAAACTAGAGATTAAGGTGGGTAGACAGTGGTTAAAAAAAAAAGGTCTTATGGAGATAGTGGAACACTAATTAGAATATTATAAATGGGTAGAATTTGGATAGGAGAGAAAAACAACTTTTCACAAGGAAAGAATCTGTTTAGGCAAATATTATTTGTCAACATATGCACTACAACAAAAATATCCAGTTAAAGCTGAGCTTGAAGAAACATGTGATGTCTTTAAATCAAATAAAAGTAAAATAAAATAAAACTTAAAGCTCGATAGCAAAATAAAATTTAAAAGAAACTGAAATGTATTCCAAACACTTAGAACTTCTTAAATTGTGGATCTCAACTCCATATAGAGTAATGTAACTTGAATGGGGTGTTGTGAAATTATGATTTATCATTAGTAAATGTTTGATTTGTATAACTAATTTATATTATCTATATACACCTGAGGTTTCATAAAAATTTATTTGCTAAAAAGGGTCTATGAGTGGGAAAAGTTTAAAAAATATTGATATAGAGGATGGGAAAAATTTCATTTCAAACATTTTCTCGTTCAAGAAGACCATGCAAAGGAACAAAAAGCTCCTTAACTCTAAACCCTGGATACCAATTCCCATTTACATTTATGGCTCAGAGAATTTTAATCAAATCAATACAATCTTTAGAACCGGTGGGTCAAATGACTGAAATATTATTACACTCAGCATTCTTACAACTTTTAAGACTCAAGAGTTCTTGGTACCCTACCATTATTAGAATGATACCTTCTGGAGGGCTTGGACTTCCTCATCTGTATTTGTATTCTAAATACTTCTGCTCGCTATTTTTTTTATTCAATCACTGAATTTTAAGTGAACAGTTAAGTACAATACAAATAAGCATTCATCCTTGATTTTTTTGGGTCCAATTACACAGGGGCAGTTAGTATCTCAGTGGAAGATTTTGGGCCTCAGAGTTAGGAAAATCTATGTTCAAATCCAGCCTTAGGCAACTTAGTAGCTGTGTGACTGTAGAAAAGAAACTTAGCTCTGTTTGCCTGTAAAATGAACTGGAGAAGAAAATAGCAAACCACTCTAATAAACCCTAAATGGGATCACAAATACAACCTGAAATGACTAAACAACAACAATTAAGTATAGTCAAAGCAGAGCTACAATTACTTAAGCACACAAAAATTATAAAGGCACTAATTAACATAATTCATTTTAGTGAAATAATAAAATTAGAAATAAGTGACTTCACAAATTTAAAATGCTTGTATTTAAGAAATTTTCAGGCTTGTTCCAATAGAATGAAAGATTTTGAAGACCAGGTTGTTTTTCCATTTCTTCTTTGTATCCACAGTGCTCTGAACATCTTGAAGGCACCTAATAAATGCTTGCAGGTTATACTGCACTGTGGCTGCCCAGGTTGATCTGGACACAGTAAATATTCCACACACACCCCCCCCCCAAAAAGTGAAAGAGAGCTAATTTTAGAGAACTACAAACAACAGAGATAAACTGTTAAGAAAATAACATTAAAAGAGCATTTGTATAGTATCTTTAGTGTATAAAAAGGACAATCTCTAGTCTAGAGATGCTGGGAGTGATGAGACAACATAAAAAAAGCTCCTGGACCAAGAAAGTCCTATTAAAGTGATGAGAACTAGATAAGGGGCACCTAAATGAAATTAGGTTTAATTGAGGCCTAGTGGCAGGTTCAGGGTACCCCTGTCAAATAGAGCTCCCCTACAACCCCTTGGATTCGGCACAAGGATACAGAGTTAAACGAGGTCTAGTAGTGGCACAAGAGTCCTCTGTAAAGGAATTTACAGATCCGAAAACCTAGATTGATAAAAGAGGTTTATTATGGGGTTTGGAAGTAAGGTTAAAAGATAAGAAGACACCAGAGCCAGGGTGGTTCTGGTAGGCAGAAATTCTTGACATGGCTGGAGTAAGGATACCATATTTGGGACCTTTGCAAAGAGTAGACTCTTTTTGGCTCTTTTTATAATAGGGACTTTGGACAATCTGAAGGGGCTCCCAGGTGAAGTCCCAGGTTGGCTTCCTGCTTGAGTTTCAGGCAGGGTTAGAATTTGAATAGAATTCAATGGGTTTTTAGATAAGGATGAACCGGTGCTTGGCGTGGGGTCCCTTCCCAGAGGCAGAGTCCAAGGAGGTTTTAAGAGTTTTGGGGCTTCCTCATCAAAAGTACAACAACAACGCCATGAATATAGCAATGAATTTGGTCATTAACCAGATGTCCAAAGAATATTCTCAGTTTAAAGCTACTAAAATATACAGCAAGGCAAATTTTATAATTAATGAGAAAATGACATTTACTACATAAGATGTTCTTAAAAATATATTCTTTAGGGGCAGCTAGGCAGCACAATGCATAGAACACCAGCCTTGAAAAGTCAGGAGGACCTCAGTTCAAATCTGATCTCAAACATTTAATATTTACTAGCTGTGTGACCCTGAGCAAGTCATTTAACCCCAAATGCCTCAAGGGGAAAAAAAAAAAAAAAAAATATATATATATATATATATATACTTTAAAAGTTGCCTTTACCCAAATTAGAGGAAATATGATGGAAAATGCACTAGACAGTGAAACAGGGGACTTGGGTTCTAACTTTTCTTGACTATGCTACCAACTAAATGCCATCATTTTGGGCAAGTCATTTAAATTGAATAATGGTTTTTTAAATTTTATTTTAAGAATTCAAATTAGGTACTGTACTTTAACCTCTCTAGGTTCAATTTCTTTTCCTGTAAAAGAAAACAGTAGGACTGGATCATCTTTAAGGTCCTTTTCAACCCTAAAATTCTACATGTAAATATATTTAATTAAATGTACTAGGTTATCCTTTCTAAGACTTTAAAAAAAAAAAATGTACTTTTATTAAGCACCCCATATGTATAAGGAACTATGACACTTAAAGAGCCAAATTAGATTCCAAATAAAAATTTCAACCAATTATAATTCTCTCAGTAGTTTATTGGCTATGGGAATTATTAATATAAGCATCAGAAAATGGTTTCTCTCTGGTGCATAGTTCTAGAATTATCAGCTTATTCAAGTTAATTCTAATGACCTTATAACTCTTTTATCACCATAATAACTGCACTACCACATTTTACAATGATCAAACAAGATACAGAAAGTATTCCATTTTTAAAGACTATGTTAAAATATAAGCAACATTTAAGGTTAACTTAAAAACAGTCAAATGAATAACTTAACAGGTCAAGATTTGTGGGATTGAAAAATAAACAAATCTAAGATGATGTTATCTATACTTTTTTATATAATTGAAGTTTATTTGACTTGACTATTTTTGTAACTAACTTCCATTTTATTCTTAGAAATCTCAAACTACCTCAAACATACTTCTATATTTAAGTCAAAGTTACAAGAAGACAAAGAAACACATTAGAGACAACAGATATTTAAAGAGGGAAAAATGAGTTATGTTTTCTTAAATTAAAAGTACAATGGAAATTATAATAGCTGACCTATAAATTTGCAGTGTACTCGAAAACATCTGCTTTAAAACTAACCAATGATTTACTGAACAATTATGTCTTTGAATTTATAAGTAAGCTGAATTATGACGCTGAAATAACTTTCCAATAAAAAAAACTTTTTAATACATCAAACTGCTTGTAAAACACAAAGATTAAAGTAGGAAAGATCTTGGGGGTGGCTATAGTGAGTGGGAACAAATTAAAAACAGCTTGCTGGTTTGCCAAATTCAAGCATTAGGCATAGGCCGTGGGACTGCAACTTCACTCGTCCACCCCTAAACTTCCCCCAAACTTCATCTCCTTACACACTACCTTAGAGAATGAAGGCGCAAAAAAAAAAAAACAAACAAACAAACAAACAAACAAAAAAAAAAAAACACACACACAAATAAGATAATAATAATTCCTCCCATCATATATGTCTTATTTATAAAACCAAAAATTGAAATGATCACATTTGCTACTTAATACCATAAAGCTTACTTCTCATGGCTATCTAAAAGTTTGGAGAAGGAAATGGTAAACCACTCTAGTGTCTTTGCCAAGAAAACTAATAAAATGAGGTCAGAGTCAGACACTACTTAAATGACTGAAAAACAATCTTAAAAGTTATACCTATCCTACATATGCATTTATACATGTCTGTTCTCAAGCCTTTTATTGGGATAAATAAGGAAATAAATACGCTACTTTAAATTCAATTTTGTTGTATTGCATTTAGATATAAAGAAATTACTTATAGCTATGTATTCATAATTTTTTAAGGCTCTAATGATTTACCTTGTTAACAAATTTCAAATGTAGTTAAATTAAATGATCCCAGCATTGTGTTATTTAGAAGGTTAAAATCTGATACAGTATAAAAACTGTGACTTCTCCTTGGGCAGCCCTTGTTGACTAAGTGCTAAAAAAAGGCATTTGCCATTATAACGGCACAAAAACTATGGCCTCCAAGTGTTACCTACTCAGGCCTTTTAACAAATTTGTTAACACTCTTAGTTATATTACTCCACCTTTCTCTTAGTGTGAACTGGTATCAATTATTTAGCCAATTTTATTATGTTATTAAAATACCTGCTGATTAGACGTGAACTAAAGTGTCACTTTAAAGAAATGTAAAATAAATAGTACCACTGAACTGCAATGCTCCCCAAATGTCTAAAACTGAAGTTGAAGTTAATTATGTGGGCAAAAGTGATAATATAAAACATTATAAAATGTGCACAAAATGCATGCTTTCCCCCCTCCTTTGCTATAAAGGGTTTATTTTTCTACCACTGGTTAAAGCTATGTATGTAATTGTTTTGGATTCTGAATGATAGAAGTCTTAACACACAAGTATTTAACAAGAGGGATTTAGACTTCACAAATGGAGATGGATTATACTTTTTTAAAAGAAATAACACATTAATTATTTGGGAATTTGATACAAAATGAATTTTAACTTATAGTATCCGGTATCTCACTCAGCAATTTCTACACAAAATGTAAAATTTGATATAGCCACCACTTCCAGT
Source organism: Sminthopsis crassicaudata (assembly GCF_048593235.1). Taxonomy (NCBI): domain Eukaryota; kingdom Metazoa; phylum Chordata; class Mammalia; order Dasyuromorphia; family Dasyuridae; genus Sminthopsis; species Sminthopsis crassicaudata. Next base: position 454,597,993 of record NC_133619.1, read on the forward strand.
TTTTCAATTAAAAACCTTTAAAATAGAAATAGCACAAATAAGCCAATATTAAAAACATACAAATAACAACCACTGTATTGTTTATCTCTTACCCAGCAAGGTAAGAAACAACCTTTTAATACTTTAATTTCGAGAGTATTAAACAACTAGTGTGAAAAACAAGCTGCATGTAAACTATTTCTACTGCCTGTGCTTCAATGACTAGCTGAGGCAACCTGTTATAGGAGGTGTTAATTGGCAATAGGAGTACAAGTCAGAAGCATGTTCCCCATCGTCCTAACCCAGCAAGTCTAGGTCATTAAAGTGGAAATGAATTCTTTCATGTCGACTTAACCCTTTCTGTGCTTGATTTCAGCTGTTTTCCCTCAATTAATTTAAAATTTGTTACTTTTTAGAGTTTAAAAAAATGCTTACCAAAAAAAATTCTCAGACTGATAGTTCCAATGGATAGATTATTCAGAAGGCAAAGAGAGTTAATTGCAATATAATGCCCCCCTTGTCTTTGCCCTAAAATAAAAACTAATTCTATTTGTTAATTTTAATGTTAAGCAAAAATGGGAGCTATATAGAGAGAACATTTGAAATTAAAGGTATTCAATTATTTGTACTTATTTATGTTGAATTTCTAGATATGGAATGTGAATGCCCTGTTCTCTGTTGGCCTCAATCTTAACTAACTGAGGTATATAAATATGAATTGAATTATTTCCAATGTGTTTAAAGAAGAATCTTCTGAGACAGATATATCTTCAAATGTATTTTGACTAAGTCCACCTTTCTAATTATATTCCATTATTCTGAGAAGGTGTATAGCCACAGCACATCCTGATGACTGGTTGCCAAAAAGCCAAAATTCCTTTTATGACAGGATCTCAGAGGTTTCCAGATGGCACATTAATTCTCAGGGAGGGAGGGAAAAAAGGAGAGAGAGGGAGAGAGAGGGAGAGAGAGGGGGAGAGAGGGAGAGAGGAAGAGAGGGAGGAGAGAGAGAGAGGAGAGAGAGAGAGAGAGAGAGAGAGAGAGAGAGAGAGAGAGAGAGAGAGAGAGAGAGAGAGAGAGAGAGAGAGAGAGAGAGAGAGGAAGAGATGAAGATGTTAAAAATTAGCATTTTTAGTATAATATTGTGTATCTACATTTCTATATATTTTTAAAATGGTAACCACTAGAACAACAAAATTTCAAAGAAACAGTTTGTACATGATATTCTGAATATTCGTTTTCTGTTGTTTGTTTTTTTTTTTCTTCTGATCTAGACCAGTAATTTCATTCTTGTCCTCTCTCCAGCAGGCAGAAATTACTTTTCTTAGACAGTTGTCTGAGGGCACTAAGAGGTGAGAAAGTATTTGCCAATGGTTACACAGCTATCATAAGTCAGAGGCAGAATTTGAACCAGGCCTTCCTGACTCCAAGGCAAGCTCTGTGTTCACTAAATGACTTTTTTTGAATATTAATTTTTATTATAAAAGCTTATTTTGCAATTTTTATATTTGAATAACCTTTTCAATTATGCTTACTTAAAATCTAAACATTCCAAAGAATCTATTGACATGTGATAACTTAAGTTTTTGTTGACAATGATGATCAATTAATTCATTTCACCTATCAATGAAATTTAGCCATCTTTTTTATGTAAATGGTTGGCAGGATCTTGTACTATTCTAATATGTCTATTAACAAAAAAGATACCTTTCTGTGAATTCACTGTCAGAAATAAGAAAAATTTATGTGGCATAGGAAGTTTTAAATCACTATAAATAAATTTTTTTCCCTCATCTTTCTCCTTTTCTCCTTAGTATACTGCCTTATTCTTCTCATTTCTACCTATTTCCCAGAGTAGATGTTCCATAGTCATCCTATCAAGTCCTTCAGTGCTCAGACATCAAAATATATTAACATTAGGGCTGGTTGCTTAGGAAATTTAATGCTCTATATTATCTTTTAGGTTATATTGCCCCACCAAAAAAAGCATCATATTTATTTTCAACTTTTCATTCACTTTTCAACTGCTATATGATGATTAAAAGTTGAGGATAGATCAGTGGGGGAATGGGTGAATAAGTTATGGTAAATGAATGTAATAGCTTATTAATGTTCTATAAGAAATGATCAGCAGGATGATTTCAGAAAGGCTTGGAGAGGCTTACACGAACTGATGCTAAGTGAAGTGAAGACAACCAGGAGAACAAAGCAGCAACAAGATTATGTGATGATCAACTGTTATGGACATTGTTTTTTTCAACAATGAGATGATTCAAGCCATTTCTTTTTTTTTTTTTTTTTAAAGTTACAACTTTTTATTGACAGAACATATGCATGAGTACTTTTTTACATTATCCCTTGCAATCACTTCTGTTCAGACTTTTCCCTTCCTTCCCTCCACCCCCTCCCCTAGATGGTAGGCAATCTTATACATGTTAAACATGCTATAGTATATCCTAGATACAATATATGTATGCAGAACCATACAGTTCTCTTGTTGCACAAGAAGAATTGGATTCAGAAGGTAAAAATAAGCTGGGAAGAAAAACAAAAATGCAAACAGTTTACACTCATTTCCCAGTGTTCCTTCTCTGAGTGTAGCTGATTCTGTCCATCATTGATCAATTGGAACTGAATTAGATCTTCTCTTTGTCGAAGACACCTACTTCCACCAGAATACATTTTCATACAGTATTGTTGAAGTGTATAATGATCTCCTGGTTCTGCTCCTTTCATTCAGCATCAATTCATGTAAGTCTTTCCAAGACTCTCTGTATTCATCCTGCTGGTCATTTCTTATAGAACAATAATATTCCATAACATTCATATACCACAATTTACCCAACCATTCTCCAATTGATGGGCATACATTCATTTTTTCAGTTTCTAGCTATTACAAAAAGGACTGCCACAAACATTCATGCACATACAGGTCCCTTTCCCTTCTTTAGTATTTCCTTGGGATATAAGCCCAGTAGTAGTACTGCTGGATCAAAGGGTATATACAGTTTGATAACTTTTTGGGCACAATTCCAAATTGCTCTCCAGAATGGTTGGATTTGTTCACAACTCCACTAACAATGCATCAGTGTCCCAGTTTTCTGGCATTCCCTCCAACATTCATCATTATTTTTTCCTGTCATCTTAGCCAATCTGACAGGTGTGCAGTGGTATCTCAGAGTTGTTTTAATTTGCATTTCGCTGATCAATAGTGATTTGGAATACCCTTTCATATGAGTAGAAATAGTTTCAATTTCATCTGAAAATTGTCCGTTCATATTCTTTGACTATCTATCAATTGGAGAATGGATTTAAGCCATTTCCAATAGACCTGAAATAAAGAGAGCCATCTGCATCCAGAAAGAAAACTATGGGGACTGAATGTAGATCACATAGAATTTTCACCTTTTTTTTTTTTTGACTGTTTGCTTGCCCCCCCCCCTTTTTGATCTGATTTTTCTTGTATAGCATGATGAATGTGGAAATGTGCTTAGAAGAACATGTTTAACCTATATTGTATTACTTGCTGTCTAGGGGAGGGGGAATGGGATGAGGGAGGGAGAAAAAACACAAGGTTTTGTAAAGGTGAATGGTGAAAACTTTCTTTGCATATATTTTGAAAATAAAAAGCTATTTAAAAAGTTTTTTAAAAAATCAAATTTGGGGATTACAAATGAAAAAAAAAAAAAAAAAAAAAAAAAAAAAAAGCTGAGAATAGGAACAGCCTAATTTGCTCCAGGCCTAAAATTCTCACTAGCAGTGACCCTTACTCCCTCTTTCCTATAGCCAGTGTTAGGATTCTGTACCATCTGTTTCATGAGATTAAGTGTTATATGTCTTGTATTAATCAATCACTCACAGGATTGTCCACCCAGGAGGGTGTCCATCACTGCATTTTGACCCACTAAAAGTGAACAGACAGCACTTGATGATCTTTGATATAGACCAGAATTTTATCCCTAGAAAATTTAATAAAGGCATCACAGTATAGTTGTTTCAAGACCTTAAAAAAAAAAAAAAAAATGCTACCAGAAAGTATCCAAGATGGGCAAGACTTTTTTTGGAAAGGACTAAAGAACTTTATACAATGAATCTACAACACCAACTCTTATGGCAGTCTGCAATTTCCCAGAATAATGATGTCAAACTCAAATAGAAGTAAGGCCTACAGATCTATGCACAAAAATCCTGTTGGGCTGCACACTAAATTTTAAAATGTAAAGCATTTTGTTATATTTATACTTTTTTTTAAAAAATAAAATATTTCTCAATTATATTTTTATCTGATTGAGCCTCACTTGAAAATGTTGTGGGCCACATGTAAACTGAGGTCAGCATGTTTTATCAGGCCACCATAACTCTCTGTTGAGTTCTTGTGATCACTTATTTAAAATGGTATGATAAATGCATAAATTCAACTACTAAAGCTAATAGCTAATAGTTTAAATGCATTCATGATAATCTCATAGGTTCTGATAACAGAACTTACAGCTCAAAAGAATGTTAGAACCAGAAGGGAATTAAGAGATTTATCTTATTCTTAATTGTTAAAATTGGTAAACCTGGCCAAGAGAAGATGTCATCAATTCAATTTCATAAAGATAATGTCAAATCCGCAGCTAGAATTAAAGGCTCTCGTTTCCTGGTAGAAGAAATATTCCACAAATATTTTTAAAACTTTTTTTTTCCCATTCATGCAACATAAAACTTTTCTGCTTTTCACTTGTCATATAAGATATATATATTTTAAAAGTCTGAATGAATAAAACTGAGAACAAATATAGATTCTTAAGAAAAAACACCGAAACCTGCCATCTAGGGGAGGGGTGGGGGGAAGGAGGGGAAAATTTGGAACAGAAAATTTTGCAAGATTTTCAACATTTTTCAATGTTGAAAAATTACCCATGGATGTTTTGTAAATAGAAAAGACATAATAATAATTTTTTAAAAAAGAAAAAACACCCAGCACACAAAAGAATTACAACTTGGGAATGAGGTAAGGAAGAGGAAATGCACATTTAGGAACTCACAGTGAAAGAATTCCTTCTATCAACATAAATCTGCAACTGCTCTGCAATTTACAATCTTGAAGAGTTATCTAAATGTAGCTTAGTGAGATAGAAAGCAGTTCTACAACTAAGTAGAAACTGGATTCAGATTTCCCATCTGATAATACTAGCTACAAAAAGTCACTATAACCCCCAAATCACAACTCTTATCTTTAATAAAATATCTAGTTATATTTTCTCAGAATGAGAAAAGTAATTTTTTTTAAAAAATGAATCTTAAGGTTATAAAAGTCAAAAATATTTTCTCATATGCCCTTTCATTTAGTAACAAATTTACTGCTATAAACATTAAATCTAATATTCCCTGACTGTCCAAAAGGAAGAAAATACCTTGACAAGATATAGTATGTTTTTCCCATAAGTTTTTAAAAATTCATTTACCATTAGATTTTATTTTGTAAAAACACTACTTTTGTCTCTTTTAAAGAATAATTTGCTGAAGACCAGGATAAACTGTAAGAGTCTGGAGAGACTCTTAACCAGAACACCCCCCGACACCTTTTCTTTTAAAGCAGGCTTGCTAGATGCTAGATGTCTCCAAAACTGATTTCATAACTCTCTAGAATTCTGTACTGATATAAGTTGACTCCTGGATCACAGGATGTGGCTTACCCAAGGCCTGATAAATTAATATTTAAATCATACTGAGCTGACCAGTAACTACATAGGCATAACAGAGAGGAAAAGAGAATGGACTCTTTTTAAGCTGGGGAATCTTCAATTTGGAATAGCTGGTAAACCAGGTCTTTGCAAACATGGAAGACTTCATCTTATACTATTACAGTACTACTATAGATAGGCTGGACTATGTAACTTAATCCTGATTCTACATCTTGGCACTAAGTCCATTTCTCTACTTTAAAAAGTGTTTTCTGTTTTAAAAGTGTTTTCAATACATTATCTCATTTAGAAAAAGAAAAACTGAGTGAAATAAATTTAAAAAGTAGGAAGACAGAACAGATCAGCAATGAAAAGAAGAGCTGTGTTGGTAAGAGGTAGCAAAAGAGGAAACAGAATATTAGTGAAAGTTAAGAGAGATAGAATTGAAGAGGAATACAGAGGTATATGATGAATCTTGGTAAACCACCTAAAATAACTAGCAAATTAAATTATCTAGAAGACACAACCTTTATTCTTAACTGTTTAATTAAGGTGTCATAAGTAAGGTTTACCAAAAAGCACAAAACTCATCTTGTGAATGAATAATTATATAAAACCGAGCCTAAGTGAGGACAAGTTCTCTTAAATTTTCCCATTCCTTATGTTTTAGAAAGGATTTTTATAGCATAACATCAATTATTCCCAGTATTCAGTACAATGTTTGGTACATGGTAAGTGTTTTAAAAATGCCTTTTTTCATTCAATTATTCATGCTGTAGAATCACTGAGCTCACAGTCCATTGAAAGGCTCAAATATTTTTAAAAACGATTTTTTGGATAACTATGCTTCCCCAACCTTAGTATTTATAATGTTGATTTTTGAAACCAAGTGTTAAGACTTTACATTAATAATGAAATTTTTCATGAAATTTCACCAGCTAAATGTCCTAGCTTGTTAAGATCTTTGTGGATCTTGATTCTGTTGTCCAATGGGTTAGCTATCCCTCACAGCTTTGGGTCATTTGCTAATCTGATAAGTATATCATTTATGATATTCAAAGTCACTGAAAAAAAAGGTTAGAAAGAGAAGCACTAAATACAAATTCCCAGGACAATCACTCCAATGGAGAGCTCATCTTAAGTTCATATTGACAAACCATTTATAACAGCTACCTTTAGGATCTAGTCCTTCAATGAATCCTGCATCCCTCGAACCATACACCTCTCTAATCCACTCACATCTTTCAAGCTTTCTCACAAGAACAGATTTTTTAAAATCTAAGTAAAATATATTTATAGTTTTTGCTTTCTCTATCAATTTAATGTCTTTGTTGATAAAGAATACAAGGTTAGTCTGGAATGACCTGTCCCTGAAGAAGTCATCTTGATTCTTAGTTACTATTATTTCTCTCTTGCAAATTGCTACAGTGGTTTAAGAAGGTCTTGGAATCATCAAAACCTGGATTCAAATACTGTGTCTGCAACATATTGGATATATTGTAACGAGTAAATGAATGAAGTACTCAGAGCCTTAGATTAAGAGACTGTCAAATACAATGAAGTGCTAATCTGTTTCAGTTAAGGAAATTTCCCTATAAATAACTCTATAGTGATAAAATCACTAGTCTAGAAAAAAAGGGGAGAAGAGGGGGCCGGCAGGGAAAGGAAGGGAAGAGAAGGGAAGGGGAGAGGGAGAAAAAGAAAGACAATGTTTGTGTGTGCACACGCATATGTATGTGCATGCATTATATCCATTTAAATATCTCAGTTCCAAATATTAACAATACCAACCTTCTTTGTTAATGTTTTGCAAAGGACAAAATATTAGCATTATTAGGGACATATATCCAACTTTATTAAAAAAAAAAAAAAAAAACCTACATAGGCAAATTCAAAGGTTATATCAAATGCAATTATGTCTGGAGTCTCAGAATGAGGCTCTTTAAATGAAATATAATTTTAAAAATTATTCCTCCCCCAAATGTTTACCTTTTAAATGTACCAATAATAATCTGTACATATTACAACCTAGTCCTAAATTGCTATTCATTTGAAATCATATGTAAATACTACCCCTATTTTATAAGTAAGGTTAAAAGTGGTTGTGGCTTCCCCTGGGTTATACAGCTAGTAAGGTACAAAACCTCTAACTCAAACCCAGGTTTCCTCACTATAAATCGAATATTCTTTCTTCTATCTTAGCCTGCTTCTCTAGCCTTAAACTAAAGCAGAATAAATACCTGCCCAAGGAAGAATCATTTAGCTGTATTAATCTGCCCAAGTCATCAAGGTAAAGTGATCAAGTCTTCAAAGTTCCAGCAACATACATGAATCTAATGTATTTTCATCATCTAATCTTTATGGCTTTATAGGTTTCTTTGTTCTGTTTACCTTGACATGCGAGCTAACTTGACATCATGAGGCAATGTGGATCTGGAATTGGAAACCTTGGAGATCTGAATCTGGGCTTTATCAAGTTACTAGCTGTTACCTTGATGATGATGATGTTATATAGTAGTAGTAATCATAATAAATCATCCATCATACTAATAACTATTATTTACATAGAACTGTAACTATCCCAAAGTGCTTTACAAGTATAATCTCAACACCTGGAAGGCAGGTGCTCTTATCTTCATTTTACAGTTGAGGAATCTGAGGAAGACAGAGGACAAAAGACTTGCCAAGGGTCATTTGGCAGAGGTCAGATATAAATTCAAGTATACCTGTCTTCAAAGCTCAGTTCTCTCAGTGCCATCTACTTGCCCCCTTGATCAAGTTACTTTAAAACATTGTTCCTCAATACAGAGAGGGCTTGGAGAGACTTACATCAACTGATGCTGAGTGAAATGAATAGAATCAGAAGATCGCTGTACACTTCAATGCTGTATATGAAGAGGTATTCTGATGGAAGTGGATATCTTCAACATAAAGAAGATCCAACTCACTTCCAGTTGATCAATGATGGACAGAAATAACTACACCCAGAGAAGGAACACTGGGAAGTGAATGTAAATTGTTAGCACTACTGTCTATCTACCCAGGTTACTTATACCTTCGGAATCTAATACTTAATGTGCAACAAGAAAATGGTATTTACACACACATATATTGTATCTAGGTTATAGCTAGGTTATGTATGGGATTGCCTGTCATGGGGGGGGGAGGGAGTGGAGGGAGAGGGGGGATAATTTGGAAAAATGAATACAAGGGATAATATTATAAAAAAAAATTACTCATGCATATATACTGTGGGAAAAAAATTCTAAAAAAAACATTGTTCCTCAATTGTTCAATTGTAAAATGGAGGTAAAGAAACAATTCAGCATCTACAAATTCATCTATTTCTACATCTAAAGTTTTTGTTCATGGAATTTTTCATGCATTCATTCATCTTTCCATTCACCTGTAAAAATTAGCAAAGTGTATTTTCACCACCTATTTTACAGTTATAAGGCATTTTGTTAATCTTAACAGAAATGAGTTGTTATCAACCTGTTATAGCATTATTCTTTATAAGTTATTTTGTTAAAAGGATATAAAAATAAAATAAAATAAAACACTTATGATTTCTTCCCAGAAATTTTTTAGATAAGTACTTTTAACTGTTTGAGGTTAGTATATGCAGAGGGATCAAAGGAATTCTTTTGTTGTGATAGGGCCTCAACCTAAATGCCCAGGAAAGGAAGCACATCAAAAAGGGAAAAGAAACTGAGGTGAATAATGCCTATCAGGTTTAGGATAACAGGTAACATAAGCAAATCTCTTAAATATCAATACTCCTCAACAATCTCAATTATTTACTATAAACAGATAAAGAAATTTGTCTCACATTTTACAGGGAAAAAAAAATTGAAGCTGTTCACTATTAACTCCCTCTTCCTTATTACCTATCATTCAGGTAACTTTTGCTACTTTCTTCTTAATCAGTTTCATATGATAAAGTGGCCTGACTCTTTACCAATGATAACTCTTCTACTTGTTCAAGTGATCCTACACCTAGTTAGGTGGCACTATAGATTAGAGAACCAGGGCCAGAGTCAGGAAAACCCGAGTTCAAATTTGATCTTAGACACTTGACACTTGCTAGCTGTGTGACCAGAGGCAAGTCATTTAACCCCAACTGTCTCACCAAAACTCCTTCCCCAAAAAACCAACCATCAAAAAAAAAATTATCCTGTCTCTCCCAAAAGATATTCCCATTCTGCCAACTCCACTTACACTTATTTTCAATGTCTTTCTTTCTATTGGTTCATTTTGTACTGCCTACAAACATGCCCTTGTCTCCCCATCTTGAAAAAATCCTGCATTGGCCCTTCCATCCCTATTATCATTCTATTACTTTTCTGATTGTAGCATCTAAACTGCTTAAAAAGGACAATACTATAGATGTCTCTTATTTCACCTCTCATTCTTCTTAACCCCTTATAATCTGGCTTCTGACCTAATCATTCCACCAAACCTCTCTCCAAATTTACTAATAATCTCTTAGGAGCCAAAGTCAATGGCCTTTTCCCAGTTCTTATTCTAACAATCTCTAAGGCCTCTAACACTGCTGGTCAATCTCTCCTCCTTAATACTCCCTAGGTTTTGAGAATAAAACTCTTTGTTCTGCCACTATCTATCTGATATGTCTCTATAATTCCTTTGCTGGATTATACACTAGATCCCACCCTCTGTCAGTGGCCCCTCAGTGAACCGTTGGCAACACCATCTTCCTAGTCCTTTAGGCTGGCAACCTAGGAATCATCCTGAATTCCTCACTGTTTCTCACCTCCTCTCTTCCCATCCAATCTGTTGTCAACATTTGTCAATTTCAACTCTCTAACATCTCTGAATAAGACATTCTCTCCTCTGACACTGTCATAATATAGACCCTCATAATATTACACCTGGACTCTTGCAATAGACAGCCTGCCTCAATTGTCTTCCCACTCCAATCTATTTCACTGAACCACTAAGGTGATTTTCCTCAAATGCAAGTGTGGTCATGTCACTACCCTACAACAATGGCTTCCTACAGCCTCTAGGTACAAGTACAAAATGCTGTAGCATTCAAAGCCCTTCATAACCTAGCCCCATACAGCTTTTGAGTCTTACATATTCTTCAATTTCATAACATTGGTCTCCTGGCTGTCCCATGAACAAAACATATTGTCTCTTGCTAGACCGAGCCCTGGAATGCTCTCCTTACTTTATTCTGTCTATTGAGCTCTCTGACTTCCTTCAAGTCCCAAATAAAATCCCACCTCCTACAAGAAGCTTTTCTTAACCCCTCTTAATTCTAGTGTCTTCTCTGTTAATTATTTCCTATTTATCATGTATTTAGCTTACTTTGTACATATTTATTTACATGCTATCTCCTCCATTAGATTATAAGCTCCTTGAGAGTAGGGACAGTTTTTAGCTTCTTTTTCTATTTTCAATATTTAGCATAGTGCCTGGCATAGAGCAGGTACTTAATAAATGCTTACTGACTGAATTGAGAACTAGATTTTCTGTTTATACTTACACTTAAATGGATTATAGTTGATAATGAAAGATTTTCATTACTTCGAATAGCTTCCAAAATACTGACCAAAAGTATTCATTAATACTTACTACACAACAGAAAGTTCATAATATATAATAGGCACTATACTAAGTAGTGGGAATCAAATAAAAAAATGAAAATAGTCCTATCCACAAGGAGCTTACAATCTAGCTAGAGGAAACAACACATACATAGATGTATATATACAAGATAAATACAAAGTTGATTCAAGGTAACCTAATAAATAGCACTAAGCTACCCTCTCAGAAAGACTGGGAGATCATTATTTGTAAACACATCCATCACTTCACAATTCCTTCATTGCAGTATATATCTGTTTATCTAGCTGGTCATCTGCTCCAAGAAGTAAGCTAAAAGCAAAATGGCACCCAGGTCCCAGGGATCTTAGATGTACTCAAGGGTAAGCTATAAGCACTGTATTATGGGTATCTTATTTAATTTGTCCTCTTACGCCTCTCTTTGTTCCAAGGTTTCAGATGTACTGGATTCACCTCCATATACATTCCCAGATGAATCCATATGTACATGGGACAATAATCTCTCCTTAACTATTTTTTTAAATATATATACCACATATGAAAGAGCAAATAACTCGAATACCTAAGTACTCCAATGGATCTAAAATTTCATTGATGTGAGCATTCCAATCAATAATGCAGATGACAATCTAGTTATATCTTTCTAATGGGATTCCCATCTACATCTTTCTATAAGTTCACTACAAGGGGGATTCTCAGTATTCTTGGGACCCTTACTCAAGTTCTCCAGACATAGTCTACCCAAGAAGTGTGAGCAATTTCCCATTGCCCCTATGATAAAATAGAGATTCCGGCATTTAAAATCTTCTACTATCTGGCTCCAGACTGATTACATGCTATTTCCCCTTCCCAATATAGACTTTGTATGTCTCCTGTTTGTGCCTTTACACATTTTCCCATGTCTAGAATGTTCTCCTTTCCTTCTTGCCTCTTAGGAACTTGAGTTCCCTTTGAATTTTACCTCAAAGACCACCTGTTTAAAATAATTGATATATTCTTGAAAGGTACTCTAAAGATTACATAGGTCAAGAAAACACAATTATGAAAATGTAACATAATTTTATGCATATCTGAAGGGAATCTAAATGTATCAATGGAAGTTGGAAAAAAAAAAAGTCTTCCAGTTTTAACCAAATAAATTATTTTGGGACTGCCAAGGCAAAGAAAAACACACAAGTGATGTGAGCTTCCATTTGTTTAAAGAAAATTTCCTTTGATTATTTTAAACGTCATAATAAATGTAAGCTTTTTGAGAGTGGGAACTGTTTTTTTCCTTCTTTGTATGTTTACACTAGTGCTTGGTACATATATGTCCCTTAAGAAATACTTGCTGAATTGAATGAGGCTATAAATATGCTTTTGATGCTTGAGCAAGAAAGAATAAAAGGAAACAGAAGAGAGAAATTTGTGCTATAATACTTTATAGCACCTGGACAGAATGCAACAGGAAGATTTTCTGAGGTAATAAAGTTATAAATATGAAATTGATGTTTTTAATCTTGAAGACTTTTGCCTTTCAAAATTACTTTTGTCATTTTCAAAATGGGGTAAATCCAAAGACATTTTGAGAATTTCAATAGAATTTAAAGCCTCTAACTTTGGTCAGCCTTCATTCTTAGATATGTTGGGCTTTAAAAACTTGGTTATTTGTCCACCAATAACTAGGAATTAAAGCTAGTATTGAGCTCCAGTGGTTCAAGAATGCTAGAAGACAGCGGATTTAGGAGTCTGTAAAACATAAAATGTATCCTGGTTATAACCTCAACACTGTTAAATTCCCATGCATTCATGACACTGTTTTATGTGCCATTTAAAAACAATAATAACAACAATAATCCACGTTAAAATTGCCATAAACAAAACATAAATAAGAGTTTACAGAACCTGTTTATTGTGAAAATTATGTGAAATGGGAAAAGAAGATAAAGGAATAAGTTTAACAAGTTAAAAGAGGTACATTGGATAGAAATAACTTTATAAAGGGGTGTAAGAAAAAACAGAATTCTTTGAGACTAAGGGACATGTCTATTTGTACAATGCCTGCTATTCACAACATCTATAACATAAGAGATCCTCAAGAAATGCCTATTTACTTATAGGTAAGGACTTAGAAGATAAAATCGACTATTACAACATTTTGCAATTAAACTTTTTCAAATTTTTACTTTTAAAAATAAGTTTACTTTGCTGATAAATATTTACATGCTCTATAACTGAAATCTATATTCAAATGAAGTATAGGCATATAAAATTTCTATTTTTTAAATGTTTTACATAATGTTTTTAACTTCTAATAGAATTGGGAAAAATATAAGAAAAGGTATAAAATGGTAGGAGGTATTTTGAAGTTATAAGAAACTAAAATTCATCTTTTGCATCTTCAAGTTCACTCAACTGATTTTCTTAAGTTTTGTAATCATTCTGAAGACTTGCGGCATTATCTTGACCAATTTATATTTCTAACTACCAAAGAACTGAAATTTCACTTTATAAAAATTACTAATTTTACTTTAAATTAAATTAAAAGTAATTTAAAATTACTAAAGACTGGTCCCTATTATTAAAACAAAAACACTTTTGAATATTGGTATTACTTTATAGGCCTGAGTTCAAAATCATTTCATATAGTTGTTAACATTTGAAAATCTCAACACTTAAGTAGACCTGGGCTACCACACCTTTCATGGGGAGACTTTAAAATTAGTTTATATTAAGTGAAAATGTAAAGAAGCTTGCCAATGTGTGCCAACTTTATAGCTCATGGATAAAAAAATACCACCTTCCTGTGCCAATCAGATCACTAACCACATTACTTTAAAGGTCATGTTAACACTCTGTTTAATCCCAGTGCAGGCCAGAGCAGCAGATTAAGCAGAATTTTACATCAGTGGCAGGTCTCCCAAGTTTCCTTGATGCCATAGAATTCATAAGTAGGATCAGTGTGTTCTAAAAAAACATGGGGGGGGGGGGGGAGAGGAGAAAGGCTTGTACAGCATCAAACAATATAATACTTGAAACCTCGTCATCAAAATGACAGTTTTCAAGTGCCATTTATGATGCCCTAGTCTGGAAACATCCCAGCTAACCCATCTGATCAACAATTTCACAGATGGAAGCACTTGATGGCTAATTGGCAAGTCCATTATTCAACTAGAACAGTTCCCTGTACCTCTTTTCTTTTCAATGAATGTCAAGGGACACTAACATCGGTCACTATGAATATCTTTAAAAGAATTTTTTTTTTAAGTTCTCACTTGCTCAGGGCAATCTTTTAACACAATATAAAATTATCTGGCTGGTTTAGAATATACATGCGGTTTCTAAAAATTACAACTTTTCAAGAACTGAAAGAAATAGGGAACATATAAATTCTTTTTCAAAAGTTGACCTTGCTTCTGTATCACTAATCTTTATTAAAGTAATATGATATAGGAAAATTAAAGTGCAAAACTGACTGTCTCTTCTCAAATGTCCTTAAAACATATCTAAATGGCCTTCATGTTATACGTCAAGACAACAAAAACACTTGAACATTTAAGCTTTACTAGAGGTAAGCATCTGTTAAAATATAACTAACTTTTAACTGAGTTTTAGAAAAAATAATAATAATTCCAATTTTTGATCTGTGAAACAGGTAATCAGAATGACTTTATAAAAGGAATTATTTAACTCAATCCATAGTAAGTTTTTAATCACATGAACCTGAAGATAAAAATATTAGTGACAATTGTTAGTCACATTATTAAAATCTCATAAAATCTTTCTGTCCTTATGAATCCCTTTTCAACAATGCTACCACTTGATAACACTGTCAAAAGGCCTTATTAGATTGCAACTTTTGGTAATCTTCCCAGTGAAGAAATCAAAAGCAAATCCTTACACAAAAATGAATGCTACATATGGTTTCAAAATGTTACTTATTACACAAAAACCAAATCATTAAAGATTTACTTAACACCTACTATGTGCATGGCACTACGCTGTTCAATTTACTGAGTACTTGTTTTGTTTACACTAGAAAATCTGTATTGCTTAATGAAATTACTATTTCAAAATACTTACAGTATACATATTGCTTTTTATATTTAAACATGACCAAAAATGTATTCTGTAATATTGTAATGAATCTGTGACCTCATCAGTATGGGTACTCCTGACAATGATGCAGGCTGCAAACGATATAGATAGCCTACCAACCATGTTTAGTCTTGTTTACACTCAAATATGTCAACAGTATTATTATCAAGGCTGAAGAATGTATCTAATGTATGTCTGTCCATCCTGTGTGAATAACTCTTGTTCGTGTCATCTCAAAAGTTTGCCACAGAGTCAGGTTTTTCTCACTTTCTCTCAAAGTGTGTTAACCAAGAGCTTATAAATTGTCAATCTATCAATTAACCCCTGTTCTCATATATGACCAGCCCATCTTTTTTTCCTCATATTTTTCAATGATTATATGCTACTATACTTCTCTGTAATTGCAGCTCATTGCTATATAGTACAGCCTGCTTATGGCTGCTATGTGGCACTCAACTGCCCTCTGGATGATTTTCAAAGTTCTTTTATTGACTCAGGCTTCTCTCTGAAATAAAAGACCTACTTTAGAATACAAATATTCTGCCTTTGCAGTTTTATGGCTATGAATGATGTTACTCATCACTTCCTATAACTTCATACTATACTCCAAAGACTTTCCTTGCACTCTTTTCATATTAGATGAATATCAATGAAGCACAAGAGATGTCCATTTAGTTGTTCCTCACTCTTACTACTTGAAAAGTTAATCTGTTTTTCTAATTACATATTTCTCAGAAAAATTTCTTTTTTACATGAATTCACTTGTCTCCTTGAAAAAAAAAAGTTCCACTTTTAAAATCTCATATTCTTTAATATATTCATGTATGACTCTGAGTCACAGAATAGCCTCCATTACATATCTATATCTATATATATAGCTATATTTACCAGATATATGCATGGGTAATTTTACAACATTGACAATTGTCAAACCTTTTGTTCTCATTTTTCCCCTCCTTCTTCCCCCACAATGGCAGGTTGACTAATACATGTTAAATATGTTAAAGTCTTACATTATTTTTTATTAGCATCTGCTTCCTAAATGGATATCTTCAACAAAGAGAAGATCTAGTTCAGTTCCAATTGATCAATGATAGACAGAATCAGCTACACCCAGAGAAGGAACACTGGGAAATGAGTATAAACTGTTTGCATTTTTGTTTTTCTTCCCAGGTTATTTTTACCTTCTGAATCCAATTCTTCTTGTGCAACAAGAGAACTATACGGTTCTGCACACATATATTGTTTCTAGAATATACTATAACACATTTAATATGAATGGGACTGCCTGCCATCTAGGGCTAGGGGAAGGAGGGGAAAATTTGGAACAGAAGTGAGTGCAAGGGATAATGTAAAAAATTACCCATGCATATGTACTGTCAAAAAAAAAAGTTATAATTATAAAGCTAATAAAAAAAGTATTAAAAAAATAGAATTATTCTTTCTATTACTTAGTTTCTATTATTTACAATACCAGGGAATAAAGAACTAATTAATCAATACTAAAATGATCAGTAAAAGTCAGAGTAAACACAGGTAAACATGGGAATAAAATAACATGGGAATAAAATAATGTAATTAGACTAATTTTATCTGTTGTTTGGGGGATATGAGTCAATGAACTTTTTGTGAGCCCTCCCACTGTGCTTGCTCCTTCTATATTCACTTTGTGTTTGAGTAAGCAAACTCTGAGATCATTCACAATATGGCTTGTAAAGTACCATTAGCAGGGTCCCCCCCCCCACATAAACACAAACTGATTTTTCTCATACAACATGACAAATATGGAAATATGTTTAAAAGAATTTAACATATTTAACCTATATTGGATTATTTGTTCCCTTGGGGAGGGAGAAAGATTTGGAACACAAAGTCTTATAGAAATGAATGTTGAAAATTATCTTTACATATTTGGAAAAGTAAAATACTATTACAAATTTTTAAAAGAAGAACAAAAAAAGTACTATTAGGAAACCAACATGGTGGGTGCAAAATGGTAATAAGTACCCTGAGCTTGGCATGCTTCCAATCACTAAACCAACATTGGTATATTGAACATGTGAGACAAGAAAACATATTTATATGTTTAGGATTAAGTGAATCTGCTACTGGTGTCATTAATGAAAAAGATTTAGAACTTAATATAATAAAGTTTAAAAGCTTCAGAAGTAAATTTGAATCAGGAAATACATTCAAGTAGCTAAAACAGTGGTTCTCAAACTATGGCCCGGGGGTCAGATGTGGACCGCTGAGGACATTTATGGGGCCTGCCAAGTTATGGTAAATGGGATGAGGAGCGGAGACAGAGTGTGAATTTTTGTTTTTACTATAGTCCGGCCCTCCAACAGTCTGAGGGACAGTGCCCTATTTTAAAAGTTTGAGGACCACTGAGCTAAAGGAAAGTAGCACCAGCTAGCTAATCAAAAGTATGAAAGTAATGTGAAAGGCAGGAAAACATAAGAAGAAAGAATGATAGAAAAAACCTTGAAAAATTCAATCAGTTACTTCAAATTTTAAATAATCTCTTCTCTGGCCTTGATTTTATTTCTAAGTACAAAGGCACACTAAAGTTATATTTTAATAAATTTGTGGTCAGGAATGGTGGGCATTCCTGTAATTCCTGATACTGGGAAGCTGGGGCTAGCTAGTGGATCACTTAAGTCCAGGAGTAAGCTGTAGTAAGATTAAATCAAGTGTCAGCACTAAGTCCAGAACCAATATGGTGAACTGCCAGGAGAAGATGGCAAAATGGCCCAAGTGGAAAAATGAAACATCTTAAAGCTTCTGTGCCAATCCATACTGAGATTGGGCCATAAATGGCCACTGTACTTCCAGCCTGGGAGAGAATTTTTATACTAAAACTTCTCTTATACCAATGAAATCACAGGTCCTAAAGGGGAAAATTATCCTTTACAAAACACACACACACAAAAACACATTTCCAAATCTAAATCTTTCACCTCAACTTCTGCCCTAAGAGTATCAGGCAAATCTAACTCATCTCTTTGCTTTGATATCATATTTCATCACGATCAACTTGCTCTGATTTTTGGTGCTTAGATACTTATAGATAAGATCTATATTCTATCCATATAGTATTCCCTCTACTAATATTGATCAAAACTCCCTCAACATGTCAGCAATTTAATTAGCTGTTGTGGCTCTAGGCTCCTGAAATGTCAAAAAAAAAAAACCCAGAATACTTGAAATATCAAGACTGATTATGAGATCTCCCTCCATTCTACAATATAGCTTATCATAGGGATATAATCTTCTTTAGAAGCCCAAAGCATTATTAGTTTGTTAGAGGTATGACACTTTTCTTAAATTTTCTTAAAATTAATGGCAAAGGGGTTAAAGAATTGCAAATGAAGTCAGGAAGCCCTTAATTCGAATCCACCCTCACACATTTATTAGTATATGTGGCCTAGTCAAGTTATTTAATTTCTCTTAGCCTCAGTTTCTTCATATGTAAAATGGGATAATAGCAACTTACATGATTATTATGAAGATCAATTGAAATAACATATGTAAAGCACATTGCAAACCTTAAAATATATATATATATATATATATAAATGTTAGCTATTAATGTGTAAAAATACAAGATAAGGTATAGTTAACAATAGTATCTACATTTCTTTTTTTTCCCCCCCTGGGGCTGGGGTTAAGTGACTTGCCCAGGGTCACACAGCTAGGAAGTGTTAAGTGTCTGAGATCACACTTGAACTCGGGTCCTCCTGAATTCAGGGCTGGTGTTCTATCCACTGCGCCATCTAGCTGCCCCAGTATCTACATTTCTAATAGTGCTAATAGCAAAGAATAATTTTTAGGGTTTTTAGGCCTAAAATTATTTGTAGTAAGGTAAAGCAATGCAAAAACTAAATTAAAATATCATCGTCTTGCCTCGCTACTGTATTGCATACATTCTGTTATGTAGAGGGTAAAATATGTATGAACTCTAATAGCCAGCTTTAAAGCTATGTAAAGCATTTAAAATAGTTTATCATGTGATAAGGGTCATATAGCCCAATGGAATATATGTTTATAAAATATGTATTATAATTATAAAATATATATAAAAATATGCCCAAGAAGCAGAAATAAAAATCAAAGTATTTAGGATTTTTATCAGGAATGTTGTGATCCTTTTCTGACTAGAACAGGCCAGTATTTAAAGGTGGAAGTTAAGATTTTCTAAAATCACTGGTATGTTTAAATCATGATAAGAGTGCAAACAGTAGACCCAATTTGTTATAAACCTTTATCTCAACAAAATAAAAAATGGTGTTAGGAATTACTTGACTAAAGAAAAATACTAAAATGCATTATTCTAAACAACTGGTCATTTTGTATAACTGCTCCTGAAAATTACTAAATCAGACAGAAAAACAATGTAAGGCTACAGTCAATGATTTTGATCATCGGATTACAAATTTGAATATTTGTGTATGTATAGTCTGATTTGCTGGAAGGGGGAAGTTTTGTACATTTTCCCTCAACTGACACAGAACACAACAAATGATATGGAAGACTGTCTTTAAATTTCATAACCCTTCTTGTGTCATGGAATCCTTTGGCAGTCTGGTAAAGCCTATTGGTCCCTTTTTAGAATAATGTTTTGAAATCACTAAAAGAAAAAACTAGCATTCCAAGGGATATGAATTATATTGAAATATATTTATCAAAATATTTTTCAAACAACTTTGTAGACTGCAAGTTACTAGTCCAGGCTAGCTCTCTAGAGACTTTAAGAACATCCGGAGTCAGGATAAGCAAAAGTCCTTGGTCTGTAGGGGGAGGAGTGCAGGAGATGGACAAAACTGCAAGTTTTGTCAAGGATCTAGAGTTCAGAATCTACACACCTTTCTTGTCCTCCTGAGACCAAGTGAAATTCTCTCAACTCTCTCACTCTACCCCCTAATTCTTACCTACAAATCTCTTAACCCCAAGCATTGAGCTAGCTTTAATTGTGAGAAGAGAAATTCCAAACATACTAATAGAGTTATTGTCCAAGCGGTAATTAGCCTTAAGTGCTCCAAGTGAACCTATTCAGAGTTTCAGCCCTTTATACTTTAATATAGAACATCTGTTTCACTTGAGTTTTAAAAGAAATAGAGGATTGTTAGAGGTGGAGGTGAAGAAAAAATTCATTCAATCATGAGGACAGCCAAGGCGATAGGAAGAATTCGATATGGCATACTATATGTGAAGAATATCAAAAAGCCAGTTTGACTGAACCATAGGATATTGAAAGAATCACAGTGTATGATAAGGGTCAGAAAAGTAGGTGGGGCACATGTCTTGGTAGAAATATTAATGTTCAGAAGGTTTTATTAAACATATATTTGTTTCTGTTTTGGATATGTTGAGTTTGAAATGTTTAGGAGGTATTTGGAGATGTGTGCCTGGAGTTTGAGAAAGAGATGAGGACTGGATGTAGATCAAGTAGTCCTCTGCATAGAGATGGATAATTAAACTTGTTGGAGCTGATGTGTGGGTATCAAAAGCAAGGTTAGAGAACAAAAGAGATCCCAGTCCCTCTCTGACAGAAGGCAGGTCCAGTTAAATATCTCAACTAGGGTCACAGTAGCTGGGGCCCAGGCTGCCCCAGGAGAAGAGGCTAGATTAGTCTGCAACACAGGGCCTAGTGAGCTCAATAGTCATTCAATAGAAGAAAGGTCCAAAACAATACAAGGAATCTTGTACAAGGTCGATAGACAGCAAGTCAACAAAATATGGAGCCTGTCAGGGTCATAGCAAAAGACAGGGTTTGGAAGTGTACATGGAAAAGAGGTAACAAAGATCAAAACCTAAGTTGAAAAACCAGCATAATGAACCAATACCCAGGTTCTGAAGAAGATGAGAGCTTAGTCTTAGCTCCCCCATCTAAAACCAAGTAAAGCCTGTCCCACATCATACAAGATTATGTATGGGAAGGATGTGATCTAAGAACAAGGTCTAAACCCAGAAAATATTAATGGTGAAAAATTTGAACACAATGAGAAAATAATTTGGAATGAGGAATCCAAAAAGTAAACCCAGAATAAGAGATTCATGTAGAAGCTAAGAGAAAAGAATGTCCTAAGCACAATGGACTACAAAAATACTTGAAAGAAAATGAAACCAAACATATAAAATGTAATGTTCAAGGAAATGAGTTAAGAAGGCAATAAGGATTAACAGATGACAATGGTTTAAAAGCTTTCCTTATATGAGAACTGACTGAACTACATAAAAATCAGATCAGATCAACTAAAAAGCAATTCTGAGGAACAAGAAATAATAATGATAATAAAAATCAAGACTGGAAAAAAAAAAAAAAACCTTATCAAAAACTGACCTGGAAAACAAAACAAGAAATCATCTAAAAGTCACCATACTAAGTGAAAATCATGACCAAGAAAAAAGACTGAATACCATATTTCAAGATAATATAAATGCAAACTTCTCAGATCTTTTAAAACCAAAGGGCAAAGTGAAAATATAAAGAACATAAGTTATCCAGACTCAAAATACAGAGCTCTCAAGTCAAAGAAAAAATTAGTCAAATTAGAAAATGCCATGATTGGTGTTGGAGTGTCTCTCTCTCTCTCTTCCACTCTTACATGCACGTGCATGTGCACATGCGCACGCACGCACACGCACGCGCGCGCGCACACACACACACACACACACACACACACACACACAGAGCACAGAAATTCAGTTCTTCCTATGAAAAATATATTATGGAACTTACCAGGGTAGTGAGAGTAAAATGAGATAATATCTGTAAAGCACTCTATAACATGAAAGTGCTGTACAAATGCAAGCTATTATTATTCCTATTAATGTGTATTGCAGAATCATAAGTAACTATATTAATTAAAATACTAGTTTATCTTTGATTTTCAAATCACAGAATTCAAAGTGGAAAGAGATCTTAAAGATCCTCTAATTCAACCTGTTGGCTGGTGGAAAGTCAGAGTCAGGAGGACTAAATAAACATTTGCCCTAAGTCACATAAGCAAAGAACAGAGCTAATACTTGATGCTAAGTGCTCTGATTCCAAATCCAGTGTTCTGCATCATCCTTTTTCTTATTAAGAAAATATGTATTTTTAAAATGAGTTATGTTGAGAAGTATTTTGCAATGAAACATTATAAGCAAGTTTTTAAAAAATATATCTAAAAGTGAATAAAGTTAAAAGAGAATAAATTTTTTTTAAAAATTGGAGGGAAATGGAAGAGGGAAAGAAATCACATTTGCTAGCACTAACTGGGGTCAAAGTTCTAATGACTGAAATACGACAGAAATAAAACTCAAGAGAATGATGAAAGAATTAAACTGCTTCAAGAGCTTAAAATCTTCTTGGGAATATGAAACAAGCACAAGTCATATTAGAACTTTATGTAATATGCCCTAAATATAAATATAAAAGTAAAAAGCAACCATTAAATACTCATGTTGATTAATCAAAAAAAAAAATTTTTTTTAAAAAAGGCTATTTTAGCAAATGATAAATCCTTCCAGTAATTCATACAGCAAAGGTTAACAATGGTCATCATGATAATATTTATTTCAATAAGCAGACTATGACACCCATTATTTTATGTCCTTAAAAGATATTCAAGAAGGAATGTTCTTGTGTAAACTACTGGTGTTACAATGAATATAGTCACTTCGAAAGGAACTTAATTAACACTGAGAGGAGTAGGAAATTGGTATAGTGTTAGATTAAGTTGAGACTTGGGTTCAAATTTTAATGCAGACACTTTTTACCTGTGTAACCATGGACAACTTGTGCAAAGTCTCTAAGCCTGTCTTTACCTATCTAAAGGCTACCTGGGCTGCTATGAAGCTCCAACAGTGAAGGTAATGGGAAGTTCTATATAAAGGTCAACTGTTTATTTTTAAAAACCTAAATAGAAGTTGTAAGGTTGAGTGAAAAAATGTTTGGAACATGACGTTAGGATAATCTAAGCAAAAGTCCTACCTCAGACATTTACTAGCAAAGTGATCCATGACAAATGTCTCATCCTATCTGTGCCTCAAGAAACTCTTAAGATTTATCCATCTCTCCATTATTGATCACAAAATAGAACATTTTGATTACACCAAATTAAAAAGTTTCTGCACAAACAAAACTAATGCAAACAAGATTAGAAGGGAAGTAACAAATTGGGAAAACATTTTTACAGTTAAAGGTTCTGATAAAGGCCTCATCTCCAAAATATACAGAGAACTGACTCTAATTTATAAGAAATCAAGCCATTCTCCAATTGAAAAATGGTCAAAGGATATGAACAGACAATTTTCAGATGATGAAATTGAAACTATTTCCACTCATATGAAAGAGTGTTCCAAATCACTATTGATCAGAGAAATGCAAATTAAGACAACTCTGAGATATCATTACACACCTGTCAGATTGGCTAAGATGACAGGAACAAATAATGATGAATGTTGGAGGGGATGTGGGAAAACTGGGACACTGATGCATTGTTGTTGGAGCTGTGAAAGAATCCAACCATTCTGGAGAGCAATCTGGAATTATGCCCAAAAAGTTATCAAAATGTGCATACCCTTTGACCCAGCAGTGCTACTCCTGGGCTTATATACCAAGGAAATACTAAAGATGGGAAAGGGACCTATATGTGCCAAAATGTTTGTGGCAGCCCTTTTCATAGTGGCTAGAAACTGGAAAATGAATGGATGTCCATCAATTGGAGAATGGTTGGGCAAATTATGGTATATGAATGTTATGGAATATTATTGTTCTGTAAGAAATGACCAACAGGAGGAATACAGAGAGGCTTGGAGAGACTTACATCAACTGATGCTAAGTGAAACGAGCAGAACCAGAAGATCATTATACACTTCAACAATGATACTGTATGAGGATGTATTCTGATGGAAGTAGATATCTTCAACATAGAGAAGAGCTAATTCAATTCCAATTGATCAATGATAGACAGAATCAGCTACATCCAGAAAAGGAACACTGGGAATTGTTTTTCTTCCCAGATTATTTTTAGCTTCCGAATACAATTCTTCCTTTGCAACAACAACAACAACAACAACAAAATTTGGTTCTGCACATATATATTGTACCTAGGATATACTATAAAATATTTAATATGTATGGGAATGCCTGCCATCTAGGGGAGGGGGTGGAGGGAAGGAGGGGAAAAATTTGGAACAGAAGGGAGTACAACGGATAATGTTGTAAAAAAAAAAAAAAAATTACCTATGAATATGTACTGTCAAAGAAAATGTTATAATTATAAAAATTAATTTTAAAAAAAATTTATCCCCATCTCTGCTGTACCATGAAATTTCCTACAAATAACATTACAGACCTAGGTTCAAATTCCAGGTGTGAGCTCAGACAAGTAAATTAATCTCTCTGGGCCTCATTTTCTTCATCTATAAAATGAGATGTGTGGGGCCTCTTCCCTACAGCTATATGCCTATGACTACGGATCCTTTATATATTTCTATAAGCTAATTTAATTCCCTTAAGAAATATTTACAAACTATCATGATTGGCTGTAACATGAATATTAACGTGTTTTTTTTTAAATCATTATGTTTTTATAATTAATTTCAAATCAAATTTAGGAAAAGTTCTAGAAGACATTTGGAAAATTTACGATGTTTCTCAAAACAGCTTTGGTAGGCGTCAAGTTCAGAAAGGCCTGAGGAGGCATACGTCTGAAGGATTAGACTACACAGATGTTAGAAAAATGAAGAGTCATGAAGCAGGCTGGCAGCAAAGAAACATGAGAAACACTCAAAAATGTTTAAGGAAAAAAAAAAAAAAAAAAAACAAACCTAAAAATAACTGAAGACTGCTCCAGGATGCAATAAACTATCAGGAAGAGATTTTTAGCTCAAAAGAAAAAATGAAATAATTATGAACCAAAATAGAATTTGGCCGTCTATCTAATGAATGAATTTACACATAAGCTATGAAGCTAATGTGCCTCAACAACACAATATCTAAAAACTTCTTTAATTTTCACATCAAAGGTATTAGTTCTTACAACAAACATTTGAATAAAGAAGACAATTTCCTATGGTAATACCAAATGAGAGAGATGCTGATGATTAAACAAATAACAAAAATGGGATATTAAAAATAGACTGCAGAGGACTGTGCTCTGTAAAGTGAAGTAAATGGTCTAGATTATCTCTGGGTTCAACCATGAACTTAAATATGTCAACTAAACACATTTCTATAAAAATGGAAAATTAGAAAGGAACAACATAAAGAGATACATAGATTACTAGAACAGATAAAAGACAGATGACTTTAAAAATACTCCTTTACAATTTGCAAAGTGCTTTATATTTTTTCTTTTTTGATCCTTCTGATAATCCTGTAAAGTCTGAAAGAGAAATATCATTATCCTAATTTTAAAGATGATGAAATTGTGGCTCAGAAAGTGGCCAAAGAATATTCTGCCCATAATAACCAAGTTAATATGAATTTGCAGACATAATACTTGAACACAATTCTTTGGACTGCAATTTTATTACTTTTGGTACTAAACATCAGCTGTTTTTGCAATACGCAGCAGAATTCAGGGAAAAAAAAAGAGTATTTTCACTGGTTTCAGAAGACAGAATAGTAACACTGCTTTCCTTCAACTTCCACATCAATTGAATGAAACAAAGAAGATACTCATATCATTATTTAATGATTGATCAGTTAAAGTAAAAGAAATGATTTCTATACAAAATATTAAAAGGAGAAAAAAGACATATAATCATCACTTTAAAAAAAAAGTAAACATTTATTTTGCACCTACTATGTACCAGGCATATGTAGCCAATAATGTAAGATTTCAAGCACATAACTAATTCTGATGATCATTTTTAGATTACTGCTAATAATACTAGTATCTAATTTTGCAAAAATATTACTAATAAACTTTATAATTTAAACAAGTAAGACATTTCAAGTAATTTATCCTTTTAACAAAAGGCAACTTTGAAAATTGTATATATCTCAAATTATTAAATGAAAACAATTAGTTAACATTATTATTCCCAGGGGAATATCAATTAAGAGAACTGTGCTCTCCATGTACCTTTAGTGTGGCAATATAGCACTAAAGCTATAAGGTCATCTGTGGGGCCATTTTCTTAAGATTTCTTTTACTTTTAGAAATCCAGAAAATGATTTTATCTGTTTTTAATGTTCAAAGATACACTGAGAAACTGTATACTAACCTGGCCAAGCCCAGGCATACCTCCTCCAAGTCGAAGTAGTCTGTCCATATTTCTAGAAAACAGAAACAAAGGAAAATGTTCCTAAGCACAAAAGTGTTTACTCAATTGCTATCTATATAATTCACCTTCAGTCACTCAGTATGTCAAAAATATTGGTGGTAATTACAACACAACATCAGACTTCCTGTTAATTAACACCACATATTAATTCAAGAAGCTGTCTTCTACGCTAATTAACAGACCTTATTTTACTGCTTTGGTTTTGGGTTATCCCCAGTTTTAAAGACAAGCAATCTTAGCATAGTTTTCAAAACTTTGCTATCCAGTTAATTATATTTTTTTTATTGTTATCAGATAACAGTACCTGAACAAGAGAAGTGCCTGGAATACTTACCATATATATGATTGAGTGTGCGTCAATTTGTCCAGAGTGTACAAATAAAAATCCTCACTTTTAAATTAAATTTTAACATCCTCATTAGTAAGTTCTGTGCTAATTAACTTACAGCTTGTCAGTTATCATCAAAACTACATGTGAAAGACATTGTGAGCAGATTATAGATCTCTGAATTAGCATCAAAAGCTTTTTTTAATGAACTCATTATACTAAAAAGAAATACTATAAAGTAAACATTAAATGCATTCAGTTAATGTTCTAGCAGTTACACGGAAATTTCATTTCTTTTAGATACTGGAGAACAAATGTAGAGAAATGTACCTACTTCATTCAGGAAATATTAATCTACTAAGTATTATAATTATGAGTCCCTAAATATGATTTAACTTATTAATAAAAACAATTTGATTTATTTTGGCATATTTGGATAAAGAAAAATAATTCCTGTGAATATGAAGAATAGAATAGCTAGATCACAGAAAAATCTATATGTATATATACTTATGTGATCTCAATGACCACATAATCGACACTCAATATTTAAAAAGACTAAAGTTGTAACTCTTGCATACCTAAAATATTATGTTTTCCCTAAGTAATCATCTTTTTCAAAATCACTACCACATCTCAAGAATTCTTCTGTCCCTCCAAAGTCACGTACTTTAGAACAACATGTCATTACTATTACTGGGAACAATTCTAAGCAAAATGACTGTCTTGGTTACACATTTGTCTACACTGTTTTACCAGGTGAAACTGTCAAAGGCACTGAAATCAAAGAAAGTGCTGTTATCATCACACCACTAAGAAAAGTACTATTTATAAACATACATGTTGAACCATACTGAAAATGGAACTTTTTAAATTTCCCTTAACTTAGACCTTAATAACTATTTAATTAAAGGGAGGAAAAAAAAATCTCATGATAAAGTATAGCTTAATACATAGTTTGCTTCCAAAGAGTTTTTAAAGCAAAAATAAATATACCATACAATTTCTATTCTCAATTAGTAGCTAAAATAATGAACAAAAACCCTCATCAAATCTCTATGGTTTTATGACAATTCCTACTATTACATGGACTATTTCTATGCTGATAAGAATATTCAAAGTATGTAAATAGTAACAATAAGTAGCTTGGTATACATTTCTCTAATATTGAGCAGGGAAAAATGTTCTCAGCACAACATCAAATAAACTCAAAACAAGAATCCTTTTTCTTAACACAGCCTTGAAGATCGAAATTTTAAGAAGTAAACAAAAGACATAACTAAGAAAAAAGTATTCTAATCTAATACTTAATATGTTTTTCTCCATTGAATCTAATTTATCTTTTTGTGTTTTATAGCTTTAAAAGATTTAACACAGATTTCCAGATGCTGTGAAAATCGAGAGCAATGTAATAAGCAGAGGAAAGTAAAATCTGGCTATAGGGAAATTTGTGTTTTTTCAGTACAATTATGTTTTTCAGTAAGAAGAAAAATATATTACACAAACAAAACTTTTAAAAGAACTGATCTACATACATATAAATCAAGATTTTTTTTCTGATGTTTAAATTTTGATTACAAATTTGATTTGATATTAAAAACAAAAAACTTAATGATGTTATTTTAAAAACACTTAAAGCACTATTTTAAAAGTTAATAGAAGATAGAAACAATATTTTAAAATATGGTACAAAATCAATGCTGGTTCCCAACTACCTACTAAGAACCATTTACTTTATAAATATGGGTTATTATTTAGGACATCAAATTAAAATTTGCAAGGCAGATAAATACAATATATTTCCAAAGTCAGGTCCTTTTTTTTTTTTTTTTTTTTTTTTTTTTTTAAATCATATTCTGGGGGAAAAAAAAAAAACCCAAAGAAGTGAAGTATAAATTCTGTTTCTCACCTGGTCACTAACTATAAAATTTCAGGCTTCAAACTGTTGAACTTGGCAAAAATTCTTCTTAGTTCAAACTTTGATCCTTGTAGCAGTTGTGAAGTGCAACTCTTCCCAATTATTTCCTTTTTTCCTTTTTTTTCCTAATTAAAAAAAAAGGGGAGGGGGGAAGATAACTGATGATTAAAAAGATTAAGGAAGCAAAGCAAAAATGAAAAAGTTTTGCCCCAATCATTTCTCTACTCCAAGGCATCGCTAGAAATTAATTTCTCATGCATCTTTTCCCAACACTATTGAATTATCTAACATGTCAGTATCATGATATTCCATGTAAATATTCCCCCCAGATGTTCTGCCACAATACAGAAGCTTTGTGAGTCCACAAAGTTCAATGCTTATCATAGTAATAAGTTACCAGCTATTAAATTCTTTTCATTACAATGATCAATTTTGTAATTTTTTAAAAATTTGAAAAGTACTTTTCTATTGAAACAAATTTATATCACTGCTTGCCAGGACACAAAATCTTTTTAGAACTATTAGTTTGTATTAGTCATGTAAAAAATACAATGGTTTTTATTATTATAATTATTTTTAATGAATTTTAATATAAAGGACAGAACCTTAAAAAACAATATATACCAGTGATCTCAAATTCAAACAACATATAGACTTAGAAAATAACAAATTGATATTACCTATGTTGTGCTGTATTTTTGTTAAATATTTTCCAATTGCATTTTAATTTGATTCAGCCACTTAGGAGTTTGGAGGTCAAGTGAGTTTGACAAATCTGACATATACCATGACTATCAATAATGTAAAGAAAACATTAAAGGAAACAAGAAAACTTTAGTCAAATACAATCAACAAGTTTGTTACCACACTCTCAAAGGCAAAGCATACATTAATCAAAATACTAGAAAAGATAGAAAGTGACAAAGAGTATCCATTGCAAACATTAAATAATTTTAATTAGATGTTTACATGGAAATGTACTAGGATAGGCGATAGTTTGTCTGGTTATTGGCTTATGTTGAAAAAGAAATGCCTCCCTCCCACCCCAAATCCTTTAAAACATTTTTGAAAAGTAAAATTAATTCAAGAGTTACATCCTAGATAGAGTACATGAAAACTATCCCTTTTCTGTAGCCTTGATATTGATAGTAGAAATGGAGACTTTCAAAATTCCAAGTCAATAATAGTAGTTCTATTAGGAAAGAAGATATAGTCGATTAGAGAAGGTACTAGGGAAGGAAGGAATTTTAATAAATGTATTTCAATGCAATTATTTCCCTTAATCCTATATAGAGAGAACTCTGAGAAGGGGGTCCATAGGTTTCACTAAACTAACAGAAAAAGGACAAGAAGCCCTCTAGACAATACTTATGATTTTGGTAGGGGAATCTCAAAAGTCCCTTCAACTGCTATAATTCTATTTCTTTGTGTGGGGGTGTGTGTGTGGGGGTGTGTGTGTGTGTGTGTGTGAGAGAGAGAGAGAGAGAGAGAGAGAGAGAGAGAGAGAGAGAGAGAGAGAGAGAGAAGTGTGTATGTGTTTGCTGAGGCAATTGGGATTAAGTGACTTGCCCAGAGTCATACAGCTAGGAAGTATTAAATGTCTGAGACCACATTTGAACTCAGGTCCTACTGACTCCAGGGCTGGTGCTCTATCCACTGTACCACCTAGCTGCCCCCAAACGCTCTAATTTTAAATAGGGCAGAATTAATGAAGCAGGTCCTAGGAGACTCATTTTCCCCTCCATTCCCACCTTAATATCACAGTAGACCCTTTTCTGGAGTAGAATTAAATAGAGATTCCTAAAGATCATCTTTAATTTCTCTAATTCATGTTCCACTTTTGCCAAAATTTCCTTGAAACCCTTTATTTGTGACTCTTCATTCTCATTTTTCTCCCCTTTCTCTGACTACCTAAATTTCTTGTTTTTTCTTCTTCCTTTTTCTATATTCTCTATCTACATTCTCTTGCTTGGTGACTATCTTCTGAACACTTCAGTTATCAACTGAGTTGATAACTTTCAAATTAATTCTCTCACTTTGAACAGAAGCTATTCCAAACTTTCCACCTTCTCTTCAAGTCTCCTTTATCAACCCTTAACCTCTCAAATGAGGACCTTCTTACTTTACTAAGAAAAGAAATGATAATTTTGACATGATCTCCTTTTTCTCCCTGCTCTCTCCTTTTTACTTCTAATGAGGTGGTCCTTTTCCTTGTGAAGCTCATACCTTTAGAACCTTTTGATTCCATGCTCTTTTCCAATAAATTGCCTCTTCAATTAGATCACTTCAACCTTTCCCTCACTAATGGTTCCTTCTCTACTGCCTTCAAACCTGTACAAATGTCCTCCATACTTAAAAAAAAAAAAAAAAAAAACATTCACTAGACTTTACCATCTACTTAAGTCATCATTCCACAAGTCTCCCTCTCTCAAACTGTTAGAAAAAAATTTGTTTACACTCCTTGTTTCTACTTTCTCTTCTGTCACTTCCTAAACTTTGCCTTTTGATCTTATCATGCAAAACAAATTGCTCTTTAAAATCTCATTATGAAACCCAATATTCTTTTTGACCTATTTCTGGAATACCAGGCACTCTTTCCTCTCTGCATTTTTGTTTTATCCTTCACCTTTTCTGGTAGATTTTTCTTATCAATACCCTTTAGCTCTATCACTATGTCCTTTTCTCTTTCTATAATCTCTCCTTTGGGTACTTCATTTCCTATTGGTTTATCACCTGTACACAAATGATTTTCAAATATTATCATTGGACCTTTCAATACAAATGTTCTTGAGACATTAAAAAAATCAATATGCTGAAAGTAAAATTAGTAATCCTTTATCCTAATCCTATCCCTATATTAAACTTTTCTATTTCTGTCCCTTTCAAGTTCATAACCTTAGTGTTATCCTCAAATCCCTGCTTTTCCTTACTTCATATATCCAAACAGATGATAAATTTGCTGTATTTCCCCCTACAATATTTTACCTACATCAATTCCTCTTTAGTTATAAAGCCAACATTTTAAGTTCAGGACTTTATTACTTCTCACGTGGACTTTTGTAATGTCCTCCTAATTAGTCACCTTGTACCAACTGTCTCCTTAATCCAATCCAGCTTTCACACATATGACAAAGTAAATTCTTTAGGCATAAATTTGCCCATGCCAATATTCTACTCAACAAACTCCAGTTGCTCCCTACAGCTACTAGAATAAAATGCAAATTCCTGTTTGGCTTTTAAAATTGCTCACTTCTTGGATGTAATATATCTTTCTAGCACTTTACATTATTCCCTCTTATGCATTTTACAGTACATATAAGTTAATCTTTCTGTTCCTTATATATGTCACTCCAAGACCTATCTCAATGCCTTTGCCCTGCTCATTTGCCATGTCTACTATGTAGTTCCACACCTCCACCTTGTAAAATCCCTCTCTCTTCCGTTAAGATGCAGTTCAAATATCACTTTCTACTAAAACTGTTCCTGACTCCCCTAACTACAAAAGCTTGCATTTATTTTCTATAGATTATCAGATGTGCAGAACAGTGTATTCCCTGATAAAATATAAGGTCTTTTAAGAACTGAGATTTAAAAAGTACAGACACACACACACACACACACACACACACACACACACACACACACACACACACACACACCAGTGTCCCTAATACATGCCTGACACATATCAGGTGTTTAATAAATGTTCCTGACTGATTGTAGGGAATAGGGGGGAAAGGGAGGAGTGACAAGGGATGTGGAAGAATGTCAGGCATAATCACTAAACTGCCTATTGGATATTTCAAACTCTTTGTCTCAAGGTCATCTTAAACTCAACATATCCAAAACATCTTCTCCCCCCCAACCTACTGTTCTCCCAAATCCCTATTACAAATACACACCTAATTGCCAAATCTTTCCACATTTACTTCCATATCTCTCCCATATCAACACTTTCTTTCTATTCAAATTTGTCACCCATTATCTGTCTCTCTAAACTCCAGTGCAATCTCCATTCACACAATTGCCAAAGTAAGTGTCCTCAAGTGCAGGTCTGACCTGTCACTATGATGAGGGACCCTGAAATTTCTCCTTCAAGGAGAAATTCTCCTTGAATCCTGCTTCAATGAGACCCACCCCAAGGAACTAAGATAAAGTGGTTGAAGCATTCAATTCCAAGGTTTTCTACCACTATAGTTGGCTTAAAACCACTCCCAGTAAGTGGGTCTCATCTAGGCCTGAGGGCAGTGACAGCATTAAGGGAATCTCATCCAATTGAAATTTCTGTCTCATAAACTGGAACCTTTCCCAGTAAGATCAGGAGTGAAACAAGGTTGCTCACTATCATCATTACTATTCAATATTGTATTAGAAATGTTAGCTTCGGCAATAAGAGTCGAGAAAAGGAATAAGAGTAGGTAATGAGGAAATCAAACTGTCACTCTTTGCAGATGATATGATGGTATACTTAGAAAACCCCAGAGATTCTAATAAAAAGTTATTAGAAATAATTCACAACTTTAGCAAAGTTGCTGGATACAAAATAAATCCACATAAATCCTCAGCATTTTTTTACATCACCAACAAAATCCAACAGCAAGAGATACAAAGAGAAATTCCATTCCAAACAAATGTTGAGAGTATAAAATATTTGGGAATCCATCTACCAAAGAAAAGTCAGGAATTGTATGAACAAAATTACAAAACACTTGCCACAAAAATAAAGTCAGATTTAAATAATTGGAAAGACATCCAGTGCTCTTGAATAGGCTGAGCAAATATAATAAAGATGACAATACTCCCCAAACTAATCTATTTATTTAGTGCTATACTAATCAGACTCCCAAGAAACTATTTTAATGACCTAGAAAAAATAACAACAAAAATTCATATGGAAGAATAAAAGGTCGAGAATTTCAAGGGAATTAATGAAAAAAAGTCAGAGGAAGGTGGTCTAAGTGTACCTGATCTAAAGCTATATTATATAGTAGCAGTCACCAAAACCACTTGGTATTGGCTAAGAAACAGACCAGTCAATCAGTGGAACAGATTAGGTACAAAGGACAAAAAAGGGTACATCTATAGCAAACTAGTGTTTGACAAACCCAAAGATACCAACATTTGGGATAAAAATTCATTATTTGAAAAAAACTGTTGGGAAAATTGGAAATTAGTATGGCAGAAATTAGATATGGATCCACACAACACCATATACCAAGATAAGATCAAAATGGGTCCATGATTTAGGCATAAAGAATGAGATCATAAATAGATTAGAGGAACAGAGAATAGTCTACCTCTCAGACCTGAGGAGGAGGAAGGAATTTATGACCAGAGGAGAACTAGAGATCATTATCGATCACAAAATAGAAGATTTTGATTATATCAAACTAAAAAGTTTCTGTACAAACAATACTAATGCAAACAAGATTAGAAGGGAAGTGACAAATTGGGAAAATATTTTACAGTTAAAAGTTCTGATAAAGGTCTCATTTCCAAAATATATAGAGAACTGACCCTAATATATAAGAAATCAAACCATTCTCCAATTGATAAATGGTCAAAGGATATGAACAGACAATTCTCAGATGATGAAATTGAAATTATATCCACTCATATGAAAGAGTGTTCCAAATCACTACTGATTAGAGAAATGCAAATTAAGACAACTCTGAGATACCACTACACACCTGTCAGATTAGCTAAAATGACAGGAACAAATAATGATGAATGTTGGAGGGGATGTGGGAAAACTGGGACACTAATATATTGCTGGTGGGGCTGTGAAAGAATCCGGCCATTCTGGAGAGCAATTTGGAACTATGCCCAAAAAGTTATCAAACTGTGCATACCCTTTGATCCAGCATTGCTGCTATTGGGCTTATATCCCAAGGAAATACTAAAGAGGGGAAAGGGACCTGTATGTGCCAAAATGTTTGTGGCAGCTCTTTTCGTAGGGGCTAGAAACTGGAAGATGAATGGATGTCCATCAATTGGAGAATGGTTGGGTAAATTATGGTATATGAAGGTTATGGAATATTATTGCTCTGTAAGAAATGACCAGCAGGACAAATACAGAGAGGTTTGGAGAGACTTACATGAACTGATGCTGAATGAAATGAACAGAACCAGAAGATCACTATACACTTCAACAACAATGCTGTATGAAGATGTATTCTGATGGAAGTGGATATCTTCAACATAAAGAAGATCCAACTCACTTCCAGTTGATCAATGATGGACAGAAACAACTACACCCAGAGAAGGAACACTGGGAAGTGAATGTAAATTGTTAGCACTACTGTCTATCTACCCAGGTTACTTATACCTTCGGAATCTAATACTTAACGTGCAACAAGAAAATTGGATTTACACACATATATTGTATCTAGGTTATACTGTAACACATGTAAAATGTATGGGATTGCCTGTCATCTAGGGGAGGGAGTTGAGGGGAGGGGAAAATTTGGAAAAATGAATACAAGGGATAATGTGATTAAAAAAAAAAAAAATTACTCATACATATATACTGTAAAAAAAGCTTTATAATTATAAAATTTTAAAAATAAATTAAAAAAAAGAAAATAAAAGAAATTTGTCTCAGATTTCCTTATAAAAAAAATTGGCAACTTGGGGCTCGATCTTTGCAGAGGACCTAATATGCCAAGCCAAGGAAACTCTTTCTTCCTGGCATAGCAGCAAGCCTCTGCCCACTGGAATGATATTCTCTTTCAGCGCTACCCTCTCTTTATCCTCACCTATTTCCCTAACAAGACTATACCTCTCTGTCAGGATTTCTCTACTAGAAATTTTACTTCTCTGCCAGGACTCCTCCACTACTTTATTCTCCTATGGGCACCTTGCCACTAAGGAATTTAGCTTTTCTATTCATGCATAGCAAAGACTGACTTCCCAATGCTTATAATAAACTTCTTTTTATCAGTCTAGCTTTTCAAGTTCGTAATTATTATGGACCTCTGCCCCACCAGAAGGGGGTTCCCAAAACTCTCTACCTTGTGCCAATCCTAAAGAGGATTTAGGGGAGCTAAACCTCTTCATTTTGTTCCCTGAACCCCAAACCTGCCACTAGCCTCAACATTTAACTCCCTAACCACCAGGAACCCTAACCTCATCATTTTGGTTCCCTGAATCTAATCTCATCAACTACTTTAATGCAATGGCTCCCCTCTACCTCTAATACAGCCTCTGTTTGGTTTTTGAAGTCTTTTATATCTTAGCTACAACTTTCTTTCTGGCCTCATTATATATTACTTCCTCACCCTACCACCAATCCACCCAAACTGGTTTCTCTCACATTCTCAAAACAATAAAATGGAAAAATCATTTATATAAAGCATTACATATATTACCCTCAAATCTAAGTGGGTAAGAGACATCACTTTTAAGCTCACCACTTGACACATTTGGTACTGCACTGTACTCACATGGCCACTGCCATCCTAATTAGCCAAAGCTCTCATCATCTTCAACTGCACTATCATATTTATCATATTATCTTCCTAATCTCTTGCCTCAAGTCTCCCATCAGTCATTTAGGCATTGTGCTAAGCACAGAAAATACAAAAAAGGGAAAAGACATTCCTTGCCCTCATGGAGATGACAATCTAACAAGGAGACAAAGTGAAAATACATGTAAACGAAGTAAGGTATATACAGGTTAAACAGGAAATGAGAGAGAAGGCAATTGAATTAAGAGGAATTGGGAAAGGCTTCTTGAATATGATGAAATTTTAGTTAGGATTTAAAAGAAAGCCAGGAAATCCCATGAGTAGATGTGAGGAGGAAGAACATTTCAAGATTGGGAGACAGAGAAAAAGGCTTAGAAAAGAGAGCTGGAGTGGTCTTATTCAGTGGATTCAGAAAAGAGTGTCACTGTACTGAAGAATATGTGGAGGGAAATAAGATCTAGGACTAGAAAGAAAAAGGCTAATCATGAAGAGCATTAAATGCCAAACTGAAGATTTTACATTTGATGTTGGAGATGAAAGGGAGACATTAAAGTCTATTGAGCAGAGAGAGGGTTGACATGATCAGCCCTATGATTTGGGAAAATTACTTTGGTGACTCAATGGACAATGGATTAGAGTAGACTTGAGGTGAGTAGACTAACCCAGCAACTACTACAACAATCCAAAAGAGAAACATAGGGCCTACACTATAGAGTGGGGTCAGAGGAGATAAGGAGGAATATACAAGAGTAAAGGTAAAATCAACAGACCTTGGCAACAAACTTAGGGCAAGGAGAAGATAATGAAGAATCCAGTCTGAAGGATTGAGAGGATGGTAGTGGCTTCTATATTATAATTATTAATGGTAATAAGAATAAGGAAGATAAGAGGGAGAAGATTTAGGGAAAAGTTAAGTTCAGCTTTGGACATGTTGAATTTAAGATGTCTACTGTACATATAATACAAAATATCTGAAAAGCAGTTAGAGATATCAGATTGGAAATTAGCAGAAATGTTAGGAAGCAGAAAGATGACATAGCCGATTTCTTATCTTCCTGAGTTTAAATCTAGCCTCAGATACTTACTGTATGATTCTGAAATCACTTAACCCTGTTTGCCTCAGTTCCTCATCTGTAAAATGAGCTAGAAATAGGGTATCTTTGCACCAAAAAAAAAAAAAAAAAAAAATCCAACATGGGGTCACAAAGAGTTGCACATCACCGAACCGACTTAATAAGAAATGTTAGGGCCGGATAGGTAGATTTGAAAATCAATATCCAGAGGGGCAATTGAATCTGAGAGTTAATGAGATCATCAAGTGAAACAGGCCCAAGGCCAAACCCTGAGGAATACCAACAGTTAGATGTCATAACGTGGAGGAGGATCCAGCAAAGGAAACAAAGGATCAACAGTATCAAAGGCTGCAAGAGAGGTCAAGGTGATTGAAGATTGAGAAAAGACCACTGTATTTGGCACTGATAATTTTAGAGAGAGCAATTTCAATAGCTATAAGTTGGGAAGCTGGCTTTTTAAGAGGTTAAAAATAGAGGCAATTAAAATAGATGAACTTTTCCAGGAGTTTAGCCACAAAGATCTTGCAAGTATGGTAAAAGGTCTAGAACTATTAAATGAGAATTTCTTAAGGATGGGAAGTTTGGGGCATATTTCTAGGCAGCAGAAATCCAACAGACAGGGAGAGATTGAAACTAAGTGAGATAATTTCTCCTATCTATCCACCTTATCTTCCTCCAAAAAACTATCAAAGAAATTGTATTAAAATGCGGGTCTGGCACTTTCCTTCTAAATAAATTCTAGTGTCTCATTATTATTGTTATTCATTTATATTATTTATATATTTATTATTTGATTTAATATCTTCTGTGTAACATTTAAAGCCTAACAATCTTGCCTCATTATATATCAATTTCCTTTTACACATTATGGATGAATCAAAATGTTCTTACGGCTCCTCACACAGACTTCTATGTCCTGGTCCCATGCCTTTGCAAAGGTTTTTTTCTATATCTAAATGTACTCCCCTCCTTTCTGCCTCACAGAATTACTAGGCTCCACTCAAGCAACAACTTCTACATGAAACTTTTCCTTATTCTTAGTTTCTGGTGTCTTTCCACAAAAATGATCTTTTATCCATTTTGTATATTAATACATATGTTGTCTCCCCTACAACAACAGCATGTCCAACAAAGACACAAGGTTAAGAGGTACAGTTAATACATTTAAGACCAAAATATTCAGATTTTGAGCAGTATATCTATAAATCTATTTGGAAGAACAAACTGTCCCCTATATTTATTTCTCTTTCAGGGTAGTAAATATCAGTGGCAGATTTTGAACCTAGGTCCTTTGGTTCCTATACACGTACCTTTTCTATTGCACCATTTGTATATACCAACACTCCATCCTCCCAAGAAAGAAATGGAACCAGGAAGCATAGAACTGCTCTGTATGTATATAAAGGCATTAACAGAATGATAGCATTTTTGAGTTAGAAGAACTCTGGAGAGTCCTATACTTTGATTATAGATTCGATCATAGTAAAATGGACCTGTATCTTCAAAGCAACTATTGTCAAAGAAATCAAATCTGATTATATGCTACAGGGTTTTATCCTGGGCCCTAGCCTATTCTGGTCATTATTTTTAATTAGTGGTTTTCATGAAAATATAGATGCCTTATTTATCAAATCTTCAAAAGACACAAGACTAGTAGGTAGTTAAGTCACTGGACACTAAACATCCTGATTTTAAGCAGTATACCCAGATAAATCTTTTTTGGAACAGAAAGTCATTTACGATGTTCAGGTCTGACTTCAACTATGCTTCATTTCTCTCCCAATTTCCCTTATCAACTACTATATGCAGCTCTCTTCTCTTTCAAGTTCTAGAATCATAATTAAATCAATTGTGCTATTACTCCTGGAAAGAGTCTATCAATCTGCTTCTCAATGGCTTCAATTATCATCCTTATAAATTTTCCAAACCAAAAATCTCCTTTTCTGGACACCACTCCCTTATATGTCTCCTACGAAATTATAACCCCCTTGAAATCAGGGACTGACTACATACTGCACTTAGCACAGTCTTCACCACATTTGGAGGATTTTTAATAAGTTTATTTAGTATCCCCAAAAGTCTGAGTGCAGTTTTAGGCTGTTAAAGCTTTTGGGACATTCTGTATAAAAGTTATAAAAATCAAATGCACAAGGACATGATGAAAGGAACATAACAGGTCAGAGAAAAAAATTTAACATGGACTCACATGCTATTTCCATTATCCTCTTAAGAGAGAAAGCATGATGGAGTTGTAACATCTCAGAATTTCATTTTTCACTAAGCTGAATTCACTCTGAACCTTTTTTGACTTCCCCACAAGTAGCTGCCCCTGCTAGATATTTTCTCTTCTTTTCAGCCCTTTAGCCCTGCCCCTCTCCTCCCCTCCCCCAATTTGAGTGGAAAGCTTCTTGAGGGCAGGGGCTATATTTCTTATTCATATTTGTTTACCTGCCACAGTAAACTTAGTATCTTAATATATATTAACTGAATATTGATAATCCAAAGAATCAGGAAACGCAAGCTCTGGTCCCAGTTTGGTTTGCGATTTACTCTGTTGCCCTTGGACAAATGAATTCTCTGAGGATCTTCAGTTTACCTATATAAGATAAAGACACTGTAATCTGAATGATTCCCAGATCTATATATCCAGTCCTGATCACCAACTACCAAAGAACCACTTTTATTTAGTTGTTTCACATGTTTCTCAGACTTAATCAAAACAAAACTATATCCTTTTTCTAAACACGTTCATCTTTCATCCTTTCCATTTGCTCATATTTGAAACTCTGAAAACATCCTGACACTTCATTCTCCTTTCTATCTAATCACTTGCCAAATCTTATTTTTCCTTTATATTTCATGAATTCACTACTTCTCCACTCACACAGCCACTACCATGACTACAGTCCTTGTTACCTCTCACTTTATCTATTTTAGCAGTTTCTTAATTGGTTTCCTTGTCTCAAGTCTCTCCTCTCTAAAACTGCCAAACTAATATTCAGAAGGCATAAATATGATCACGTCTTTCTCCTGCTCAATATCCTCCAGTAGCTATTATAAATGTGGATGAATACCTTTTTTTTTTTTTTTTGGGGGGGGGGGGTGCCGCTACAATCAACCTTTCCAAGTTTACTACCTGTTATTCTCAGTACAGTAGGAAAAACTGCTAAACCTGAGTCAGAAGATCTGATTTCAAATACTGCCTCTGTGACTGTGCAAAACTTAGATGACTCTAGGATCCTTTTTTAGCTTTTGGTCCCTCTCCACAGTATACCTATTCTGATCCCTTTCTAGTTGCTAATGTCTTCTCTGGGTACATGTTGCTCCATTCTAAAAAATGGAAGCTCACCAAGAGCAAGGGCTGTTTTGTTTTAATCTTCACGTCCCCAGGTACTAGCACTGTTTGGCAGGTACTTAATGCTTGCTAAGGTACCTGGATTCTAGGAACCTGACAGTTTTTTCTAGGAATCCACATTAAGGTCACTGCTGCAAATTTATGCTTACCTTTACATTTCTGAGTAGATTTTCTTTTAATGACATATTTATCAAGTAAAGTAAAAAAAAAAAAAAATCACCTTCACTGCTTTTAAAAATAAAATTTCTCTCATGCTTAGATAGGTCCCATTTGCCTAACTGGAGGTGAGCAAACCCACCAGGAGACAGTTGTTTGGTTTAGTAGATAGGTTCAGGCATGGACTCAGGATGACCAAAGTTCAAATCTGGTACCAGCTCAAACATTCATTAACGGTGTGACCCTGAGCAAGTCATTTAACTTCTGCCTTAATCCACTGAAGAAATTCGCAAACTATTCTAGTATGTTTGCCAAGAACACCCTATAAAGAATATGATTCTCAGGATCAAGAAAAGTCAGAAACTAAAACAACAACAACAACAACAACAACAAAAACCCAAAAGACAATAAAGGTTTGGGACTTTGCTCCCTTTATGAGTGGGGACACATCAGTGCTTATCAAAACACCTGCCTATTTCTTTTTTCACCTATTCACTTACTTAATAACTGCTTAGAAGACCATGTCTAAGATGTTAATAGTATTGAGCTATATTTAGTTACTTAGAGTGTCATAATATTCTCAGGGCATGAATAAAAAGAATAATTTATGAGTCTTTCCCTTGTTTGTCTTGTTTTAAAGCCTTCCTTCAGGGAGGAAAACCAAAATGGGAATTAAAAGTAAATCAGAGTTAATGGCATAAAAAGGATTCTTAGAATCTAATAAAAGTGTTTCTACCAATGGATACTTAAAATTAAATTTCATTGAGACTGGCTTAGTTTAGATGGTTATTATGATGTCTGTTCAAAATTATGTGCTGTTTTCATTTTTCAAATATTTACCAAATATCTATGTGTCACACTCAAAAAATAGAATAGTTACAAAACCCCTTACACACATTAGGTGAAAAGTACCTGTTAAAATCAATCTCACTAAGAAGACTGCACAAAGTTAATTGATAATACAAGCTCTAACAGAAAGTAGTGTCTGGTTAAGTGCCAAATGAGTACTCTAATCATTAAGTGATCAGAATTCATGTGAGGGAAAGAACTTTCATTGTCGGTTGCTTGTTTGTTAGATTAAGCTTTAGAGAAAGGAGGAATTGGGCTGGAATTGGGAGAACAGATAATTTACATGCAAAAGGGGAGAACTGAAAAGTTATTCTTTTTTTAGAAATAAAGTGCAAATTACAGTGACAGTATTGTACTTAGATTCAGCCTTTTAAAGTTACTTTTATGCTTAAATAATCGAATTGTATCAAGCAAACAAAGAACATTGTTACAAAAATTATAAATAATAACTTTTAAAATAAAAACTAAATTTGTTTCTTGATGTTGATTTTCAACCTTTAAGTGCTTAAAACAGGCCCAAAGGCTGATTTCACAAATATTTCATGCCCAGGTCAGTGGGTCACTTCAATTAAGCTGACCTATAAAAATACTATAATGCAACATCTTGAAGAACAGTTTTCAAAACTTCACTTCATTGGAAGTTTCTCATTCACTTAACCACACATCTATTTCAAGGTCACCACCAAGAGGCAAGAACAGCTGGAAATGAATTAGGGTTTGAAATTTACAAGGATGGCTATCTAACTTCTTAGTAGATGTTATATATAGACATTAATGCTTCTAATAGGATTTTGGACAAGATGATTTCTAGGGCCTATCTCAGAAACTGTCTTTTTTTCTCCTTTTCATATTACCTTTCCCTATACTTTATGGTTTCTCCCTCGATTTCATACAATTCATTGAACTGTCTGTAAGAACTACAATTGTAAAATAAATTCCAGGTTAAACCCAATCTTTATTTTCTGTTCATTCTTGAAAAAGTTTGAAGCAAAAGGCTTCAACATGTATTTATTCATTATACTTTTAAAGGAGATCTCTCAAAGAGATTACTCCGCCCCCCACCCCCAAAAGAAACACCAGAAAATTTCTTCACCATGGAAGTGATCTCCTAAAAGTAAAATACTTCCGATTTCTTCTCGCAAGGGTGGGAGTGGGAGTGAAGATGCAACCACGGAATTATCTAATAGGTTAAAGCTTTCACTTTATTTTTTGTTAAGTTATAAAAAGAGATTTTAAAGTTCCAAATCAATGGGTTCCAATGTTTTGGGGGGTTCTTTTCTAGGAAGAAAAATTAACTGGGGAGGGAAGGCGCAGGGGAGAAAAGGATCACTGCTGAAAACAAAAGGAAAATAGTGATTGGTGGTCGAGCTGAGTTTCTAGCAACACAAGACGCTGACTTTATCCCTTCTGCTTTCCCTCTTTTGTTCTTAAAAGGTAATGACAAAAACTGGGACTTTTTTTTTCTTTTCTTTTTTCTTTTTTTTTTTTTTTTGCAAATCTTAGGTGGAGAAACGCCA
This sequence comes from Sminthopsis crassicaudata, assembly GCF_048593235.1. Taxonomy (NCBI): domain Eukaryota; kingdom Metazoa; phylum Chordata; class Mammalia; order Dasyuromorphia; family Dasyuridae; genus Sminthopsis; species Sminthopsis crassicaudata. The sequence goes on from NC_133619.1 coordinate 454,641,258, forward strand.
AAGGAATGGATGACCCGGAACCATCACTAAAAGCCCTAGAAACGTCCCGGCTGAGAAGGTTTCTCTCCAAACACTTCTAAAGGACGACTTACCGATTCTGCACCGCTTCCACCGGGCAACGTGACTAAAGAAAATCCGGGGCTGAGAGCGGCCTAGCCGAGCAGATTTTTCGGCCGGATCCCAGTGGAGCTCGTCCCCACACGGTCCTTACCTGAAGGTGGGTAGCCAAATGACTTTTCCACGCGTGGCTGCTTAAGTATAGCGGCAGCAGGTACGATAGCTCCGACTAGCACCCCAGTCCCAGCTCGGAGAAAGCACGATGAATCAGCTCGATTCCATTCAAAAGAGTCGCCCAGGCCTTGGCCGCGAAACACTTCCGGGTTCACCCTCATCCTCTTCGGCTTCCGTTCCGTCAACAGCCTATGGGAGATGGGTGTGAGTAAGAGGCTACGACCTCTCGGGGAGGAATAAACAGAATGGGAACTTGCCTGGCTGGGTCGGAATCGGCGCTTCTTGTTTGACTTCGCGCTTTCCACGCCGGACGCTCGGATCGCGAGCGCCTGCTTCCCAGATTCTGGGGCTCCGCTGGGACCGCCCCAGGCTAGGAGGGAGAGAGCAGAAAGAAACTGACTGGGTTTCTAAACTTTCTCCATTCTGCGTCTCCGCCCCACAGATTGTGGGTTTGTCACCCTAAGTAGTAGCTGGAACCTGAACATTATTTGCTGCTTCTCACCATCCCTTCTAAAAAAAAAAAAAAAAAAAAAAAAAAATGCCTCAAGAAAAGTCTATATTGTCACTTTCTTTTTCCATGGATGCCTCTTCACCTAAATTTAGCATTACTTCCCAATAGTTCATTCAAAGGAATAAGATTGTTTAGTGCTCATTGATTTTTAGATAGAGATCGTAGTCTTGTGTAGTATCTGTTCTGATCAGAGAGATCACCTAATTCAGGACCCCTTGTTTTATAGAGGCCCAAGGAAAAGGGACTTCACATCATAAAGCTGTTAAATGACAAAAGTCAAGGATACAAACCTGCAGTTTTCAGCAAACTAGCACGTTTTTACAAATGAGTTTCCATAGTAGACCACACCTTTATAAAAATAGAATATAAAAAAAGACAGAATCCAAGATCCCGCTGTGCTTAACTTTTGTAAACCAATTTTGCTGAGTACTGAAAAGATTTGAGTTGGTAGAACAAGGCAGAAAAACTCAAAGAATTTCTTTCAGCAAAATATGTACTATGAATATGTCAACATTACATGAAATATCTGGAAAATGTAATTTTGTTTGGGAACCTTCTGATTATTAATAGTAATCAAATACATGTCACGGTGATCCACCATGGAGTTCAAGTGAAGAGAAATTTTCTTTAGATAAATCAATCAAAAAAGCATTTATTAAGTGCTTACTATATGCCCATCACTGGGCTGGACATACAAATACAAAATACATAATTTCTGCTTTCAAGGAATGCATTCTTTTTTTTTTTTTAAACACAAACTTATTTAATGCTTTAAATATTTAAGTTAGCAAAAACCCATTATTTATATATACTTCCTAAGAAACAGCAAGGCAGCTAGATAACTAATGAATAGAGCACTGAGCCTAGAATTGGGAAGATCTGAGTTTAAAATCAGCCTCAAGCACTTACTGGCTACAACACGCTAGAAAAATCATTTAATCTCTGTTTTCCTTAATCTATAGAAGAAATGGAAAACCATTGCAATATCCTTACTAAGAAAACCCCATGGGCAGTAAGGGGTCCATGTAGTCACAACATGAATCAGATATGACTCAGGAACAAAAAGGAACAGTCCTCTTATAGAATTTAGTTCTACATCCTATCTTCTTATGATTTTGATATAACACATTTCCTATATCAAGTATATCTATAATATATTTGAATTGAATATAGCATGTGATCTTTCTTACCAAGGCCAACACTTATACATGTACCCTAAATCCTATTCCTCTCTAGTAAATTGCCTCTACTTCTATCTTTACTTTCTCTTATCTTTAATTTCTCTTTATCTATTAGCTCTTTCCTGGCCAAGGAATACATTCTAAAAGGTGTGATTTTTTTTCCAGATTTTCCCATTTGTGGGTGACATTGCTTGCATAACATTTGGGAGATTGCAAAATATACACATATCAATAGAAGGAAATGGCATTGTTTTAGTACCTACTATATGCCAGGCATTGGGCTAACTCTGATGATATAAAAAAGAATATAAAGATATAAAAAGAAGCAAAAGACAATTTCTGCTTTCAAAAAGTTTACAATCTAATGGAGGAGACAACATGCAGTATATTATATACAAAGCAAACTATATATTAGATACATAAGAAACAATCAATAGAGGGAGGACACAGCAACTAAGATGCATTGGGAAAGGCTTCTGTAAATGGTAAGATCTTAGTTAAGATTTAAAAAGAAACCAGGGAGGACATTAGTTGGAGTCAAAAAGGAAGGATATTTTAGGTATGGGAGATAGCTAGAAACAATGCCTGGAACAGAGATGAAGTGCCTTTTTGCTAGAACAGCAAGGACATCAGGTATGCCCATTGCTCCCCTATCCTGTAAAAATCCTTACCTGACCTTTCCATCCTTGCTATCATCTTATTTCTCTTCTGCTTTTGTAACTAAACCTGCTACAAAAGCCTTATTCAATAAGTGGTTTCACTTTTTCTCCTTTCTTTTTTAGCCTTAATAATCCAGCTTCTAAACTAATCATTTCACCAAAATTTTTCTCTAAAGTTACTAAAGATCTTTTAGTTGCCAAATGCAATGGTCTTCTCTCAACCTTCATTCTGTTTAACCTCTCTGTGGCCTTTGTTGATCTCTTTTTCCTCCTTGAGGATGTGATAGGGAGTAAGGCATAAAAAGCCTGCAAAAGGTAGGAGGGAAGCTAAGCTGGGAAGGGTTTTGAATGCCAAAAAAAAATTTTGTATTTACTCCTGGAGGTAATAAGAGGCTACTAGAATTTATTAAGTAGGGGAGTGACATGATCAGAGTTGACCTCTAGGAAAATCACTTTAGTAACAGAATGAAAGATGGTTGGAAGGTGAAGAGAGTCTTAAAGCAGGTAGACCCATCAGCAAGCAGTTACTCAAGGTCTAAGGACCTGCACCAGGATGATAGCAGTGTCAGAGAAGAGAAAGATCACTTCTAGGTTGTGAGTCCAAGGGATTGGGAAGATGGTGTTACTCTCGCAGGGGTTCTCAAACTATGGCCATGGGCCACATGTAGCCTGCTGAAAACAGGTTATGGCAAATGGGCTTAGGGGCGGAGACAGAGTGTGAGTTTTTGTTTTTACTATAGTCCAGCCCTCCAACAGTCTGAGGGACAGTGAACTGGCCCCCAATTTTAAAAGTTTGAGGACCACTGATAGAGCATGTTCTGAAATTCAAGTAAATTATGCAAGAATTTAAAGAGGCTTTGAAAGCAGTGGACTATGTGAGTATTTATTCTCTTACTAAGAATGGTTAGTAGCTGAATATGTTTTACAATAGACAATTTATTTAATAAAATCTGGAATTATTTACTTATTCTATTCAGACAGTACTTCACAGCTCTTGGTTAAAATAATCATCTTTGTGTGGTGCTGATATTTCAGTAAGGAGGGCCAAAACAGAGAATGAAAATTATAGACCAATTTCTCTAATGAATATTGATGCAGAAATCTTAAATAAAATGTTAGCAAAGAGATTACAAAAACTTATTACCAGGATAATACACTGTGGCCAAGTGGGATTTATACCAGGAATACAAGGCTGCTTCTATATTAAGAAAACTATCAGTAATGACTATATCAGTAATAAAACTAACAGAAATCATATGTTATCTTAATGGATGCAGGAAAAGCATTTGACGAAATATAACACCCATTTTAAGTAAAAACACTAGAAAACATAGAAATAAATGGAGTTTGATAAGCAGCATCTATATAAAACCATCAGCAAATATTATATGTAATGGGTGTAAACTAGAAACATTAATAAGATCTGGGGTCAAACAAGGTTGCCCCTTATCACTACTATTATTTAATATTGTACTAGAAATATTAGCTTTAGCAATAAGAGAAGAAAAAGAAATCGAAGGAATTAGGGTACATCATGAGCAAACAAAACTCTTTGCAGTTAATATAATCATATATTTCAAGAATCCTAGAGAATCAACTAAAGAAGTACTAGAAATAATGAAAAACTTTACCAAATTTTCAGGATATAAAATAAGCCCATATAAATCATCAGCATATCTATATCTTACCAACAAAGTCCAATAGCAAGAGAGAGAAAGAGAAATTCCATCTAAAATAACTGTAGACAATATAAAATATTTGGAAGTCTACCTGCCAAGACATAGCCAAGAACTATATGAATGTAACTACAAAACACTTTTCAGATAAATAAAGTTAGATCTAAACAATTGGAAATATCAATTCCTCAGAGGTAGGCCCAAGTTAATATAATAAAAATTATTTCTATCTAAATTATGCTACTTATTCAGTGTTTTACTAATCAAACTGCCAAAAATTTACTCTATAGAACAAGAAAAAAAATAACAAAATTCATCTGGAAGAGCAAGACATCAATAATATCATGGGAATTAATGAAAAAAAATGCAAAGAAAGGTGACCTAGCCATTCCAGACCTAAACTATATTATAAAGCAGCAGTTGATACTGGCTAAGAAATAGTGTGGTGAATCAGTAGAATAGGCTAATGACTATAATAGTATAGTCTTTGACAAGCCCAAAGACTCCTACTTCTGGGATAAAAATCTTCTATTTGACAAGAATTGCTGGGAAAAATGAAAAATAGTATGACACAAACTAGACATTGACCAACATTTAACAGCCTATATTAATATAAGGTCAAATGGGTTCATGATTTAGTTATGAAGGGTAATACTATAAGCAAATTAGGAGAGCGAGGGATATTACCTATCATATCTGTAGAGAAAGAAGGAATTTATGTCCAAAGAAGAACTAGAGAACATCATGAAATACAAAAGGGATAATCTTAATTACATTAAATTAAAAACAAAACCAATGTAACCAAGATTAGAAGGGAAGCAGATTTTTATAGTCAGTGTGTTTAATAAAGGCTTTGTTTTTAAAATTTGTAGAGAACTGACTCAAATTTATAAGAATACAAGTCATTCCCCAATTGATATATAATCAAAAGGATATGAATAATTTTCAGATGAAGAAATTAAAACCATTTCTAGTCATATGAAAAAAAAATTCTAAATCACTATTGGTTAGAGAAATATAGTTTAAGACAATTCTGAGGTACCACTTCAGCCATTGGCTAAGATGACAAGAAAATATTGGATAAATATTGGAGGGGATATGGGAAAACTAGGACACAAATGCATTGTTGGGGTGGTTATAATGATCCAACCATTCTGAAGAGCAAACTATGCCCAAAAAGTTATAAGACTATACATACCCTTTGACCCAGCAGTCTTATTTCTGAGTCTGTATCCCCTAAAGATCATATAAGAAAGAAAAGGACCTCCATGTACAAAAATATTTATAGCAGCCCTTTTTGAAGTAGCAAGGAACTGGAAATTGAGTGGATGTTCATTATTTGGAAAATGGTTTAATAAGTTATGGAATATTCTGTAAGATTTGAATCTCCTTTTCCATTTTACCATATCCAATCTACGAGAAAGTAGATCCAAGTTCTATAGAAATGATGAGCAGGCTGATTTCAGAAAAGCCTGGAAAGACTTATATAAAATGATATGAGTAAAATGAGCAGAACCAAGAGAATATTGTATGTAGTAATAGCAAGATTATATGATGATCTACTATGATGGATTTGCCTCTTCTCAATAATAAAATGATTCAAGGCAATTACGATAGAGTTGGGTTAGAAAATGCTATCCACATCCAGGGAGAGAATTATGGAAACTCAATGTGAATCAAAGCTTAGTATTTTCATCTTTTTTTTTTTTTTCCTTTCTTGTGGTTTTTTCCCTTTTGATCTGATTTTTCTTGAACATGACAAATGTGGAAATATGTTTAGAAGAATTAGACATATTTAACCTATATGAGATTGCTTGATGTGTTAGGGAGGGGATAAATGAAAAAGGAAAGGAGAAAACAACAAATTTGAAATATAAGAGCTAACATCAAAGACTAATTTCAAGGGACTCAATGAACAGTACAAATTGTTTATATTTTATATGTGGAAATATAAGCTATATGCCTAAGATTGTCATTAGCAATTAGGTAGTCTGAAAGAAAGATGAGGTAGAGCTAAATATGATGTGATTCAAAAAAGCAAAACCATGAAGGGAAAGATAAAAATAGTAATTATGCTATACTAATGATGTGTGAGAACTAGAAACAATGCAGAGGAATTAGATTGGGGAGGAGTGCTGGAGGGAAGGGTGGGAAGAAAAGATGAGGGAGGGATCTTGAGGTGGGAGGGAAGTAAAGTAATAGCAAGGTAAGTTAACACATAAAAATAAAGTAGAAGAGTTAAGGATAGGAAATGAGATATACACAAATATAGTGACAATGATCAGGAGTAGAATTTATTAGGAAAAAAAAGTAGGAGTAGTCATTGATTTCAGACAAAGTCAAAGTTTAAAAAGATTCAATCAAGAGTGAAACCCATATTATGTCAGCCATACTGATATAGTTAATGATGTATGTATATATGTGTATGTATGTATATATAGTATATGTATGTGTGTGTTATGTATAGCATGTATATCCATGTTCAACTTTGGGGAGGGAAGGGAAGGGAAAAAAAGAGAGTAAAAAGCGCATAGCAGAGAACAAAAGATAACTACAAGGAAGCAAAGATTGACAATTATAAGTATAAAATCTTCTACTATTATATAGGATGCTGTCTTTAAATGAAAAGTTTTGTTTTATATTTTGAATTTTCCCTTAGTTCTGCTGAACACATGATAATTTTTTTTATATTTGTATTAAAGTTTTAAATAAATACATTTAAAAAATAAAATAAGCATCTTTTGGGTGATTTCATTTGTGTGACCATTAAATTTAGGTACAGAAGTCACCTACTTATAAGGGCATTGTTATTAGATCCTTATTAGCATCTCAGTTGGAATACACGGGAGCCACCTGACTTGGCTGCTGGAGATCCAACCCAATCTCCTCTTTGAGAAGGTGATACAAGGAGACTGAGAGACAATTGCTGTTCTCTAACCTCTTTGACTGAGAGGCTGTTGCATTGTCTGACCTCTCTCCTCTTCCCTCTGCCTCCAATTTATGTCATTTCTAGTCTGCAACACCTGTATCAGGACAGGCTGCCTTGCAACTCCTTCAGATGTTATGATTCACACCTGTGGAGGCTCTCAGAGAATTGACCTGTCCCTTAACATATTTCCTTCTCTTAAGTTGGATGGATGAGGGAATGAGTTGTCCTATTTTTTTCCCCCCTAGAAGCTTTACAGGCATTTTAGTTTTCATACTCTTGGCATTCAAATGTGGTGATGGTTCTGTTTATTTATTTTACATTTTTTCATTGCTATGTAATTGAACAAGCACTTTGGTAAAGCATAATTTTTTAATTTAAAAATAAAAATTTAAATTAATAAGCACAGAAGAATATTACAAATTAAGTATCTTAGGTTCAGTTCTTAGAATGGCAGAAAAGTGTATGTAGAAGCATTGTTTTATTTTATAATAGGATATTTGACTAGAATTTGTTTTATTAATATTTGGTGGGGTTTTTTTTAAAGCACTTCATACTATTTTAACCATTTTCCTTCCATTAATGTTATTTTATTTCATTGCCAGATTTATGAATTTTGGTAGCCTATGTTCCTTTTTAGCTTTTGTATTTTTAGGCAAGTTGCATTTTTATACTAAAGGTGACATGTCAAATCTAACTTTACTGAAGTACCTTCTATCTTTAATTTTTCTTTCCTATCTGAAAGGTAATTAAATGTTTCCAAATCTACCCCATAGTGAATTACTTATAAGCAGTCCTGGTGTGTATATACCTGCTCAAGAAATTTCTGATGATTACTGTTACAATTAATTTTTAATGAAAATGTAAAAAAGATACTGCGAAAAGCATATTGCACATTTAATTAAATCAAGATAGCTATTGAGATTAACTTTAATCACTGCTCTGTGCATCTATGCCAAATGATTTACAGGCCATCAAAACATTTTAATCAATATTAAAACATTAATTAAGCCATAATGTTGCCTTCTTATTGCTGACAGCATGGGTCAGCAAGTTCTTCAATGAATGCTTTACAATAATTTAAAATCAAACACATAATACTGTATAAAACTGTGGGGTTTAACTTTTCATTCATATATATATATATATATATATATATATATATATATATATATATATATATATATATATATATATATGTAGCTTTATATATATATACATACAAATATATATGCAGAAACCTAAAGACCCATCTTTTCCTTTTGAGAATATGGTAGATTTATCACCCTAAGAAATTGCATGTATATTTTGCTGTTATTCACTATCAGATAGATGGCATAAGATGCTTTTTTATTAAGTTTATATAACAGTTACAGTGTTGCCAAATCATTAAGATATTTTCGTGGAAAATATAATTGCCATCTTCCAGACAAATCCCACATATTCTTATTCTTTTCAAAGCACTATGACCATGTACAGTAGAATTTTAATTTCCTAAAAGACAGATCTCTCAGATATCACTTAATCTCCTTATGGTTTATATAGGAAGGAAGCTTGAGTAAGTGAGAAGAATGAAACTTGTGACTTGAGGTTTATATCTTTAGCTTGGCCACCATCCTGGAGCTAGTTGGTGTGGATCCTTAAGTCTCTGGCCTTCCTAACCTTCACTTATGTTATTCTCTGTCTTCTGAACTATTGTTCAGTAGTATATCTAACTCCTTAGTTCCTCCTTTGGTCAGTGATGGAACTCATCTTGACCAAGAAGAGTAAATGTTGAATGTAGCTGACCTTGCCCAATTGCCTGAGGGTAATTAAAAACTAGTTAAAGGGAGGATTATTTTTAAATAGATTTTTATTTTCAAAATATATTCACCTTTGCAAAATCTTGCGTTCCAAATTCTTTTTCTTTCTTCCCACCCTCTTCCCTAGACAGCAAGTAATCTAATATATGTTAAATATATACAATTCTTCTATAAATATTCCCACATTTATCATGCTGAATAAGAAAAATCAAATCAACAAGGGAAAAAAATAAGAAAAAAACACAAAGAAACAACATGTAGATCCACATTCTATGTGTGATCCACATTCAGTTCCCATAGTCCTCTCTCTGAATACAAATATCCCTCTCTATCACAAGTTTTGAAATTGGCCTGAATTACCTCCTTGTTGTAAAGAGCCATGTCCATCAGAGTTGATTATCATATAATCTTGTTGCTATGTACAATGTTCTCTTAGTTCTATTCAATTCATTTAGCATCAGTTCATGTGAGTCTCTCCAGGCCTTTCTGAAATCATCCTGCTGATTATTTCTTACAGAACAATTTATTATTGTTTTTTATATATAAAATCTCATAATATATATATATATATATATACATACATATATTATATATAATATATAACAATATATATGTAACAATTATAGAAACATTTCTTATAGAACCATTCATATACCATGACTTATCTACCCACTCAGTTTCCAGTTCCTTGCCACTACAAAAAAGGCTACTACAAGTATTTTTGTACATGTGGATCTTTTTCCTAAAAGAGGAGTATTGATACCAGTTAAAAAAGAGAAAAAAAGGAGTTGTCCATTCTGACCAAATGTTGATCTTCCTGGCCTTCTCTATGGACTAAAAGTTGTACAAAAAATTTTAATTAACATCTTGAAGCTGTGCCTTTTGTGAGATTTCCTCCCTGTTGAAATGTATTTAACCCTGTCCTCTGTCCCACTCTTCTTGGGAACTCCAAGATTTCTGTGCTTTGCAGCAATTACAATTCCCTTATTTCCATTAACAATCCTAGTTTTTGCTACTTTGGTAGTCTTTTTTTTATTTCAGGTTAACTCTTACTTATATTGGTGTCATTGTGTATATGTGTGTGTAAGTGTGTGTCATTGTTTATCTTAGGTTTTACCTTATTTTGCATAATTTCATGTCTTCCTTTACTTAGAATTCTTTGTGTTCATCCTTTTGTATCCTATTTTATTGAATTCAGTAACATTCTATTTGTTTTCCTCAATTTGTATAACCATTTCCCAATCAACATCTATCTTGTTTCCAGTTCTTTGCTATCACAAAAAAGTTCTGCTGTGAATATTTTGTTATAAATTTCAATTCTGTGACGTTAACTTTTTTGGGACTAAACAACTAAACAGTTGAATTTCTTAGTTAAGATAAAGATGTTTAAATTTATATTTTAAGCATAATTCCAGATTGTTGGTTCTAGATCATAATGGTTAGATGAAGTTACATTTCCATCAATGATGTTTTAATATGCTTCTTTTGCCACAACTCTCCCAACATTACTATTTCCATTTTTTGTCTTTGCCAATTTGCTTGCTATAAAATGAAACTTTAGAGGTATTTTAAAACATTTCTCTAATTAATAATGACTTGGAGTAATCTTTCATATGGTTGTAAACCATTTGAAATTTTTCTAATGAGAACTAATTGCTCATATCCATTGACCATTTTATACAGTAGAAGATGGTTTGTGTTCTTATGTATTGTCATTAATTTCCTATACATTTTAGATATAAGACAAAAACCGGAGCTATTTGGTACACAAATTAATTTCCAATTGATGCTTTCACTAATTGAATTTTTTATTTGGAAGATTTTAATTTTCATTTAATTTAAATAGTCAATTTTAAAATAATAATATTTAATCTTTTGTGATTGTTTTTAGCTCTTGTGTGTTTAACAATTGACTCTATAACTATGAAAGATACTGATTATGTCTTTTGATTTCTTTATGGTATCTTTTAAATTTAGGCCACATATCCATTTTGATAGTTTGATAGTATATGGTAAAGATATTTGTCTAAGAAATCTTCTGCAGGATGGAGCCAAAATGGCAGAGTAAAGCCAGGAAGCTGGCCAGGAATCACATGAAACCAAGCCTCTGAACAGTCTGATGGAATGAACGTCCTCTCCAGCTCAAGTTAGACTGGAAAAACTTCAAGGTCAGTCTCACTGGGGTGAAAAGAGTGTTCAGCTCAGCTCAGTAGATTCTGGAAAAGCTGGTGAGAGGGTCTAAATCACAGCAAATCAGCAACTAAAACCCACAGGCCTGGCTCAGGAGAGAAGCAGATCAGGGGGGCAGCTTCCAGTCCCATCTCAGAAGGCAAACTCTGGGAAACTAGCTGTTTCCTGAAAAGAGCAGGCAAACACAAGGGGGTACTATACTCAAAGCCAAGGCTCAGAGTTGCACAGGAAGCTTGGAACAGCACCATCTTTACCACAGGAGCAGAGCTCCACCTTAAAAGTTAAGAAAAGAGAGAGAGAGAGAGAGAGAGAGAGAGAGAGAGAGAGAGAGAGAGAGAGAGAGAGAGAAATACCAAAAGAAAAGAAAAAAAATGAGCAAGAAACATAAAAGAGCCTTGACCATAGAAAGCTACTATGGTGACAGGGCAGACCAAAACACAAACTCAGATGAGGACAAAGTATCCACAGAGAAAATCTGAAAGAGTGAGATAAATTGGTTTTAAGCCCAGAGAGGTTTCATGGAAATGCTCATAAAGACTTTAAAAGGCAAATAAGAGAGGTAGAAGAAAAACTAAGAAAAGAGGTATGAAAGAGAGAGTCAACAGCTTGGAAAAGGAAGGAAAAAAAATTGAAGAATATATCTTCTTAAAAAATACAATTGGCCAAATGCAAAAAAAAAAAAAAAAAAAAAAAAAAAAAAAAAATCACTGAAGAAAACAACAACTTCAAAAGGAAAATTGACCAAATGGAAAAAAGAGATACAAAAGCTAACTGAAGAAAATCACATATTAAAAACTAGAATGGGGCAAATGGGAGCTAATAACTTTGTGAGATAGCAAGAATAAGTCAAACAAACTAAAATGAATGAAAAAAGGAAGAAAAAGTGAAATATCTCATTGGAAAAACAGCCAACCTAGAAAATAGATTCAGAAAAGACAATTTAAAAATTATTTGCCTACTAGAAGGCCATGACCAAAAAAAGAGCCTGGATAGTATTCTTCAAGAAATCATTAAAGAAAATTACCCTGATATTGTAGAAAAAGAGGGGGAAATACTCATTGAAAGAATCAATTGATCACCTCTGGAAAGAAATCTTACAAGGAAAACCCCAAGGAACACTGTAGCAAAACTTCAAAACTACAATCTCAAGGAAAAAATACTGCAAGCTACCAGATAAAAACAATTCAAATATCAAGAAGCAACCATTAGGATTACCCAGGATCTGGCAGCTTCTACAATAAAGGATCAGAGGGTCTAGAATAGCTTATTCTAGAATAGCAAAGGACCTGGTGTTTCAACCAAGAATTAACTACCCTAAGAGATTCAGTATCATCATTTAGGGGAAGAGACAGGGCTTCAATGAATTAAAAATTTCTATTGAAAAGACCAGAACTAAACAGAAAATTTGATCTTCAAACACAGGACTTAAGAGAAAAAGAAAGGAAAGGGGGAAAAAAAAATATGTGTGTGTGTGTGTGTGTGTGTGTGTGTGTGTGTGTGTGTGTGTGGTATAATGGGTACAAATTAGGTCACATGAAGAGACACTACAAGACTGTACTGGAAAAAAAGGAAAGGGAAGGTATAATGGGACAAATTAGGTCACATGAAGAGACCTACAAGACCTACTACAAAGCAGAGAAAGAAGGGAGGGAGTGAACATTATCTGAAGTTTGATCTCTTCAGTTTTGCCTCTAAGAGGATATAGAAATTTATCTAATTCTATAAAGAAGTAGTAGGAGAAAGAGGAAAGAAAAAGGAGTGGCAGGATAGAAAGGAGAGCTGAAACACTAGAGAAAAAGGTAAGAGAAAGGAGGAAGGGGTGATAGAAGATAAGGTGAGGTAGGTAAAAAACCACTACTAAGGATAGGGTAGAAAGAGAAAAAAAAAGTATATAACAAGAGAAAATAGGATGGAGGAAACTACAAAGCTGGTAATCATAACTGTGAATATGAAAGCAGTGATCTCTCCCATAAAATGGAAGTGAATAGCAGAGTGGATTAAAAAAAAAAATCCTACAATATGTAGCTTACAAACAACACATTTGACATATACAGAGTAGGTTGAAACAGAATTTATTATGTTTCAGCTGAAGTAAAAAAAACAAGGGTAGAAATTCTGATCTCAGATAAAACAAAAGATCTCTTTTTAATCTCATTAAAAGAGATAAGGAAGGAAAGTACAACTTGATAAAATGTACAATTAACAAAGAAGTAGTAAGGGTACTAAATGTGAATGTTACAAATGGTAGAGCAGACATTCCTAGAGGAGATTTTAAGCCAATTACAGGAAGAAATAGACAGCAAAACTATACTAGTAGGAAACCTCAACCTTCCCCTCTCATAATCAGACAAATTTAATCACAAAATAAAATTTAAAAGAAATTAGGGAGGTTAATAGAATCCTAGAAAACCTAGATATGCTAGACCTCTGGAGAAAACTGAATACGGACAGAAAGGGATACACTTTTTTCTCCACAGTACATGGCACCTATACAAAAACTGACCACTTATTAGGGCATAAAAACCTCACAATAAAATGCAGAAGGGCAGAAATAGTAAATACTTCCTTTTCACACCACAGTGCAATAAAAATCATATTAATAAAGGGATAGGGGAAGATAAGTTAAAAATCAATTGGAAATTAAATAATCTAAAATTTAGATGTTTCTCTAAACCTTATTTCTGCATAGAAAGTTCTTCCCTAAATAATTTATATCTCTGGTTTAAGACTGATTATTGAATTTGTTTCTGATCTTTTCTTAGTGTGTTAAAGAAGATTGATTGAACAGTCTAAGAAAGAATCAGCAACAAATTCAATATTTGTTTCTGATATATATAACTACTCCTTTACAATATACTCCTTACAATATAACTACTCCTTTATAATTCAACTTTAAATATCATTAAAATATTACACTCTTCATACCTACTTTTATTATTTCCTTTTTATTTCTTATTTCTTTAAATAATTTTTAGTTTGCTTTTTATTTTTTATATTTAATTTTTTGATTTTCCCAGTTACATGTGAAATAACTTTTTCATTTGTTTTTAAAACTTTTGAGTTTCAGATTCCCTCTTTTCCTTTGAATCTCCAGTCCTCTTTATGAAGGCACATATGAAGTTATGTAAAATATTTCCACAAAAGTCATGTTGTAAAAGAAAACATAGATTGCCCTCTCTTTCCCCCTCAAAAAACCATCAAGGAAAAAAAACCACAATATGTTTCAATCTTTTTTCAGACACAGCCAGTTCTTTTTCTTAGTCTGTACACAGTACATTTCACTTTGCTTGAGTTCATGGAGGATTTTCCAGGTTTTTCTAAGATCATCTTTTTCCATTTCCCATAAAAGAATAATATTCCATCATAATCACATTCCACAATTTATTCAGCCATTCCCCAATTGATGGGCATCCCCTCAATTTCCAATTCTTTGTTCTGAGAAAAGAGCTACTATAAATTCATTATTATCATACTTTTTTTTAGCTTTACAAAGATTCTGTTTGCAATTTGATTGGTATAGCACTAAATTTGTCCATTGATTTAAGAAAGCATCATTTTTATTTTATTGTCAAGACACCACCATGAGTAGTGAATATCTCTGCAATCATTATTGATTGCTTGATTCAGTTATTTACTTTTTAAAGAGTGCTTTGTAATTCTGTTTACATAAGTCTTGAATATATAAAGGCCTATCTTTTAAAAACTATTATGTGTGGATGGGAGTCGTCTTAGAAGAATATTCTTCTGGTACTTTTGTGTAATTGGGAGTCATTTACTACTATAATTTTAGAAGAACTGAAATTGATAATCACCCAAAAGACAATTGAAGTTCTGCATTGTAGATACTGGAAAGCTGAAACACATTAAAAATAAGAAATTATTTAATTTAGACATGCTTAGTACCTTAAAAATCACTACTATATCATATTGCTTCCAATTTGTTATAAATATTAAATTGTATGTAAAAAAAAATTCTTCTCAAGTGTCAAAAAGACTAAAAGTCAGTATAATGAGGAATCATAGCATAAGATTTTTAGAAGTGCCCCCTCCCTTTTTGGGGGGTGATGATTAAGATTCAGTTACTTTCCCAGAGCCACACAGTTGGTAAATGTCAAGTGTCTTATGCCTTGGATTTGACTTCAAGTCCTCCAACTCCAGGGTTAATGCTCTATTCACTGCACCACTTAGTTGCCCCTCATAGTGCAATTCAAAAATAAAACTTTCAGAATTGAGTAAAGCTGTTAAAAGTTGTAAATGATATTTGGAAGAGATTAAATAATATAACATATTCAAGCTACAAAATCAGTATTAATTGTTATACTTATGATTGGATTATACAATTATTGAGTTTTATAAATAAATACAGATCTAGAGAAAGAAAATAGAAAATAGAAAAATATTTACATTTGAAAGCACAGTGAATTAATTTAATGTATAAGACCAATATCATAATTGTTACTTCTAACAGATGGTATTTTACATTTTGATTTTTAAAAAAAAAGATATATTCTTAATGATATATGTCAAGAAAAAGCCACCATATGTTGTTAAACACTTCCAATTTATCATTTGATTTGAAAGGCACACTAAGATAGCACCATTAGATTCTTCATTGCTATGACCCAATAAAAGATAAACTGTGACTCTTTCAGGTTATTGTACAAGGCATATCAGCCAACAAAAGGTTTTCTCAGCAGGGAAGAGGTAAATACAGAATATATTCTGCCTAGATTATTAATTAAATCTATGTAGTTTTAGTGAATTTTCTGAGATTTAACTCATCCTCTCTAAGGAAAAATAATAATTTACATTATCTCATTTAATCCTCACAACTGCTCTGTGAGGAAGGTATTTTTAATTGCCTTTATTTAACTATGAAGACACCTCCTTCCCATGTTAGTTGATTTGCCCAGAGCTACCCAGTAAATTCTGAGCCTTTATTTGAATCCAAGGCTTCCTGACTTCAAGATTAGCACTCTTTTTACTATTCTGTAAGATGTTGTTTGATGTATGAGAACTAAATTAAGATAGGAAATAAAGCAGATGCAAACAAACAATAACAGAAAGAATGTAAATACTATGTTGTGGTCCACACTAATTTCTCAGTGTTCTTTTGCTGGGTGTAGCTGGTTTGGTTCATTATTAATCAATTGGACCTTATTTGGATCCTCTCATTGTTGAAGATAACCACTTCCATCAGAATTGATCCTCATATAGCATTGTTATTGAAGTATATAATGATCTCCTGGTTCTGCTCATTTCACTTAGCATCAGTTCATGTAAGTCTCTCCAAGCCTCTCTGTATTCATCCTGCTGGTAATTTCTTACAGAACAATAATATTCTATAGCATTCATATGCCACAAGTTACCTAGCATTCTCTAATTGATGGACATCCATTCAATTTCCAGTTTCTAGCCACTATAAAAAGGGCAAACTTTTTTTCACATATAGGTCCCTTTCCCTTCTTTAATATCTTTTTTGGGATATAAGCCCAGTAGTAACACTGCTGGATCAAAGGGTATACATAGTTTGACAACTTTTTAAGCATAGCTCCAAATTGCTCTCCAGAATGGTTGGATCCATTCACAACTCCACCAACAATGCATCAGTGTCCCAGTTTCCCCACATCCCCTCCAACATTTGTCACTATCTTTTCCTGTCATCTTAGCCAATCTGAGAGGTATGTAGTGGTATTTCAGAGTTGTCTTAATTTGCATTTCTCTGATCAGTAATGATTTGGAACACATTTTCATATGGGTAGAAATAGTTTCAATTTCATCATCTGAAAATTGTTCATATCTTTTGACCATTATCAATTGGAGAATGACTTGATTTTTTATAAATTTGAGGCTATTCTCTATATATTTTGGAAATGAAGTCTTTATCACAACCTTTATAAAGATATTTTCCCAGTTTATTGCTTCCTTCTAATCTTGTCTGCATTAGTTTTGTTTGTACAAAACCTTTTTAACCTCATATAATCAAATTTTTTAATTTTGTGACTAATAATGGTCTCCAGTTATTCTTTGGTCACAAATTCCTTCCTTCTCCACAGGTCTGAGAGGTAAACTATACTATATATATTCTAATTTATTTATAATCTCATTCTTTATGCCTAGATCATGAACCCATTTTGATCTTATCTTAGTGTACGGTGTTAAATGTGGGTCAATGTCTAGTCTCTGCCATACTAATTTCCAATTTTCCCAGCACTGTCAAACAGTGAATTCTTATCCCAAAAGCTGGGGGCTTTGGATTTGTCAAACACTAGATTACTATAGTTATTGACTATTTTGTCCTGTGAACCTAACCTATTCCACTGATCAACTAATCTATTTCTTAGCCAATATCAAATGATTTTGGTGACCACTGCTTTATCATATAGTTTTAGATCAGGCACAGCTAGCCCACCTTCATTTGATTTTTTTTTTTCATTAGTTCCCTTGAAATTTGTGACCTTTTGTTCTTCCAGATGAATTTTGTTGTTATTTTTTCTAGGTCATTAAAATAGTTTCTTGGGAGTCTGATTGGTATAGCATTAAATAAATAGATTAATTTAGAGAATATTGTCATCTTTATTATATCTGCTCAACTTATCCAAGAGCACTTAATTTCAGTTGTTTAGATCTGACTTTATTTTTGTGGAAAGTATTTTGTAGTTTTGTTCATATAGTTCCTGACTTTCCCTTGGCACACTATTATTTTATTTTATTTATTTTTTTTAATTTTTTTATTATATATATATTTTTTATAATATTATCCCTTGTATTCATTTTTCCAAATTACCCCCCCTCCCTCCGATGACAGGCAATCCCATACATTTTACATGTGCTACAATATAGTCTAGGTACAATACATGTGCGCGAATATCATTTTCCCGTTGCACAACAAACATTAGAATCCGAAGGTACATGCAACCTGGGCAGACAGATATTAGTGCTAACAATTTACATTCCCCTCCCCGTGTTTCTTCTCTGGGTGTAGCTACCTCTGTCCATCATTGATCAACTGGAAGTGAGTTGGATCTTCTTTATGTTGAAGATTTCCACTTCCATCAGAATACATCCTCATACAGTATTGTTGTTGAAGTGTACAGTGATCTTCTGGTTCTGCTCATTTCACTCAGCATCAGTTGATTTAAGTCTCTCCAGGCCTCTCTGTATTCCTCCTGCTGGTCATTTCTTACAGAGCAATAATATTCCATAACCTTCATATACCACAATTTACCCAACCATTCTCCAACTGATGGACATCCATTCATCTTCCAGTTTCTAGCTACAACAAAAAGAGCTGCCACAAACATTTTGGCACATATATGTCTCTTTTCGCTCTTTAGTATTTCTTTGGGATATAATCCCAGTAGTAGCGCGGCACACTATTATTTTTAAGAACATTCCTGAAAACTAAAAAAGAACAAATAGTTTTCATGATCATACTAATAATTATTAAGAAATCTTTGTGATTCACAGCCTGGAGAGGTAAGAATAAATCCGCTACCATATTTTTCAACCTTCATTTTCCAAATAAAGACACTGATATCAAGAAAGGTGAAATGTCATCATCATGCAGGTGATTGATTGAATAGGAATTCAAAATAATTGACTGCAGATGTAGGACTGAGTTTCACTATACCATTCTGTATTTGCAGCTAATTAGATTACAATCATTACTTTGTGATTATTATTCAGTCATTTTAGTTGTTATTTATGACCTTATTTAGGATTTTCTTGATAAAGGTATTGAAATGCTTTGCCATTTTCTTCTCCAGTTCTGAAACTGAAGTATATAGGGTTAAGAGACTTGCCAAAGGTCACATAGTTAGTAAGTTGGCTGAATTTGAATTCAGATCTTAGTGACTTCCAGGCTCAGTACTCTATCCACTGTGCCACTTAGCAATTACTTAGAAAGTAATTACTTAACAATGTAATTAGTAAGTACATTGATAAACCATTGGTAGAACTGTGAATTGGTTCAGCTATTTTGGAAAGCACTTCTGACATGTCCCAAAAGTTACTAAATTATGCATGTTGTTAAATACGCTGATAGCACTACTAAGCCTATGCTCCAGAGATCACATAAAGACTGAAAAGAACTTATATGCATAAAAATATTTATAGAAGCTCTTTTTGTGGTAGCAAAGAATCATAAATTGATTATTTCATCCTGCCAGGTGATCTTCAGAATCTTTTTAAGACAATTCACCTGGAATGATTTCATTTCCTGGCATGGTGCTGTAGACTGTCCAGGTCTCACAGACTTACAGCAATGAGGTGAGCACAATGGCTCCATAGACTTTCAGTTTGATTGTCAGTCTAATACCTCTCTTCTCCTACACTTTCCTTTGGAGCCTTCCAAGCATCAAGCTAGCTCTGGCAATGCATGTGCCAATGTTATTATCAATGTGAATATCAATGGAAGGTGTACTGTCAAGTAAGTAAACTTATCCACAGCATTAAAAACTTCTCCATTTGCTGTTACTGATGGTTCCACATTTGGATGATGTGATGCTGAACCTTTGTTTTCTTGGTGTTAATTGTTGGGCCAAAATTAGAAGTAGCAGTAGAGAATCAATTCATATTTTGCTGCATCTCAGCTTTGGAGGCTGCATTGAGTGCCCAATCATTTGCAAACAAAAAATCATGCATCAATACTCCCTCCAGTTTAGTTTTGACTTGTAGCCTTTTCAAGTTGATGATTTTACCATCAGTGCTGTAATTGATTTTGATTCCATTTTGACCTCACTGAAGGAATTTGACAGCATGGCGGAAAACATCATGCTAAAAATAGCATGGGAGCAAGCACGCAACCTTGTTTAGTTCCATCGGTGACTGAAAAAGCTTGAGAGCATTGCCCATTGTCCAGAACCTGAGCAAGCATGCTATCATGAAATTGACATACCTAGTGATGAACTTCTCTGAGCAAACAAAATTTGACATAATTTTCCAAAAGCCCTCATGGCTGGGTATCAAAGGCCTTGGTCAGATCTACAGATGTTGTCTTCAGGCCTCTGTTCTATTCCTGGAATTTCTTCTGTAGTTTGTCAGGCAGCAAACACTGTATCAACTGGTTCCTCAGCCTCTTCTGAGGCTATACTGACTCTCAGCTAGATTATTAAATAGATGATGTCAAAGAAAAATTTTGTGAAGACTTGGAAACCTTTATCATCAATGTGCCAAAAGAAGACAAGCTTATAATTCTGGGTGACTTTAATGCTAGAGTAGGTTCAGACTATCAGACATGGAAGGAAGTCCTTGGGAGGAATGGAATTGAAAACAGCAATAACAATAGTCATTTACTATTGAAGACTTTTGCATTTCATAACCTTCTCATCACCAATACTGTATTCCATTTACCTAAATGGTAAACTTCATGGATGCACCCTTGCAGCAAACATTGGCATTTAATAAACTATGTGATTATAAGAAGAGAAAGACAGGATGTGAGAGTGGCAAAGGCCATGTGTGGGTCAGAGTGTGGACTGATCAGACTTATCCTCTCTGAGCTGAATATTTGCATTATGCAAAAGCAGTGGTACCAAGGCAAAAAAAAGACAATGTCAACAAATTGGAGCTGAAAAGGAACATTTTGTTGCCATTTTGGAGGAAAAGTTAAGCTAAGACACAATTGGTAATAATGGAGCAGAAAAGGAGTGGGCAACTTTCAGAAATTTGGTGTATAGCACTGCATTTGTTCATTGGGTCAAAATAGTCAAAAAATCAAGACTTGTTTGATGAAAATGATGGGGAAATTCAAAGACTGCTAAATGAGAAAATGAGAACTTCATAGCGTATAGCAGCAGGATAGTTCATCCATGTCTAAGAAGGTAGTATTCAATTCCATCATAAGTAAAGGAAATTAATAAGATGCCTGTCAATTGAGGAATGACAATGAATTATATAAATGCAATAGAACATCATCATGGCATAACAAATGACAAAAGGGATTAATTTCTTTTTTAATGAATATTGATGAACAGATTTTTTTTTATTCCCTCTTTCCCTCCACCCTTTCCCCCCATGGCAGGTTGACCAATACGTGTTAAATATGTTAAAGTATAAGTTAAATACAATATATGTATACATGTCCACACAGTTATTTTGCTATATAAAAGGAATTGGACTTTGAAATAGTGTATAATTAACCTGTGAAGGAAATCAGAAATGCAGGCGGACAAAAATAGAGGGATTAGGAATTCCATGTAGTGGTTCATAGTCATCTCCCAGAGTTCTTTTGCAGGGTGTAGCTGGTTTAGTTCATTACTGCTCTATTGGAACTGATTTGGTTCATCTCATTGTTGAAGAGAGCCTAGTCCATTAGAATTGATCATCATATAGTATTGTTGTTGAAGTATATAATGATCCTCTGGTCCTGCTCATTTCATTCATCATCAGTTCAAGTCTCTCTAGACCTTTCTAAAATCATCCTGCTGGTCATTTTTTACAGAACAGTAATATTCCATAATATTCATATACCACAATTTATTCAGCCATTCTCCAATTGATGGGCATCCACTCAGTTTGCAGTTTCTGGCCACTACAAAGAGGGCTGCCACAAACATTCTTGCACATACAGGTCCAAAAGAGATTAATTTCAAAGTAATTTTAGATTGCATATTAAGGTTAGCAGAACCAGGAGAATAATATATTATTATATATTATAACATTTAAAAAAAAAACCATTGCAAACAAGAGCAACTAGAATGGGTAGAGCTCGAGTCAGGAAGACTCATCTTCATGAGTTCAGATCTTGCCTCAGACACTAGCTCTGTGATCTTGGGCAAGTCTCTTAACCCTGTTTGCCTCAATTTCTTCCTACATAAAGATGGAGAAAGAAATGGCCAACTAGTGCAGCATCTATCCCAAGAAATCCCCAAATAGAATTGTGAAGAATTGCACCCAAATAAAAAAAAATTGTTGTTGTTATATTTAGTGGAAATAAAATAGAAATGGGAAAATGTGGTTATCTCAGTTATGAAATGTAGTGTGCTTTCTAGAGCTCTGATTTGGGGTACCAAAATGTACTGTCAGGACTAGCTCTCTGGCCCAAGTCCTTGGTCTTAGAGAAGGAGTGATGAGGTAGGGACCTACATGCATGGTCAAATATGGAGTCCCTTTATTTCAAGTTCTCTCAGCCTTAAATTCCTTAGTACAATTACATACCACAGCACAATGAGCATATGCTAACTGTAGGACCATTACATCACCACAGCACTCGGCAAATGTGCTAACTATAAGCACTCTGCTATTGATATGGAAATGCCTCATTACTGCAAGTATCTCTGCTTCAAGTAGATCATAGGTTGCCACATACCCCTGACTTCTCAGGAAGGCTGAGATGCCCCCCCAAAGGGAGTTGAGAGCTGAACCAGACATTGTCAGAGGTTCCTTCTGGGCTGAAGGGTCTTGCACCTCACCAAGAGTTCCCCCACTTTCTGTGACCTTCTACAATGAAGGATAGATTTTTTTTCCACTACAACAAACAAATTATTAGAGACAAAGTGGATTGCTTGAAAACATTTAAATGCACTATATAATTTATAATTATATATTATACAATAAAAATAATATAATTAACAAAAAAGTAGGTTGGGAAAAATAGAGTAAATATAATAGCTAAAATATGATATGACCTAAACAATACAGAAGAAACTGCTAACTTTTGACAAGATATTTGGAGATGCCCTGTTTTTCAGAGTTAAGGTGGAACAAGTAGTTCTTGTGCCTTAATTTTTGCATAACAATAATCCTTTGTGCTTACCTTTTGGCAAAATGTATTGTGTTCACCAGCACCAGATGTTCTCTGAAAAATTTATGAATTTCATATTAATTGGTAACCACTTAGATTTGTTGAAGCTTCTCTATTTCCCAGGGATCTGATAGCCAACATCTGACATGCTGTACCAAAAAGCAATATCAATCATCTTTCCTTATACGCTGGACAGCTTCCTTGCTTATAACTGCTAAGTGAACTGAGCTAGGAGCTGCATTCCTTTAACTCTGGTTCTATACTCCACTGAAGATTCAACGATCCTCATGAATTGAGATCATTACAAAGTTCAATGATTCTGATAAACTAGGGACCCAAGAATAACCTGTATTGTTCCATGAAATGCCAACTGTGGAAATTGTTTACTCAAGGCCTAAGAATAATTATTTTGTGGTACTACCATTTTGTGATTTTTCAGGAATAAAATCTCTATCTCTGGTATAAGCCACAACCTCTTTTTCTCAAAAAGGTGGACTTCTGGTTATACATTTTCCTCACTTTGAAATTAAACTTTTCTTTGATTTTTGACTCTCTCTAACCTATTTTGTTCTGCACCGACCACCCATAGGTTAGAGATTGATTCCAGTCTAATTGACACATTGACATATTTTATAAATGAAAAGGATATGAATGGAAAATTTCTTGGAAAGGAAGAATAAATTATTAAGAAATACTTGAAAAAGTTCATAGTTCACTAAAATTCAAAAAGATGAAAAAACAATGAAAAAAAAAGATGAAAAAAAACAACAAAAGATGAAATGCTACTTCACACACACAAAAAGTTAAAAAGCATTGAACCTCACTGCTAGTGGGATTGTGGAGAAACTGGTAGCAAAATTGCAAAACTCTAAAAAAATTTTGGAGATAAATCTCACAGAAAACATTAAAGATTAAAACAGTAGTCCTTATATGACGATCAATTCTATTGGACCTGGCTCTCTTCAACATTGAAATGATTCGTACTAGTTCCATTTGTGCAGTGATGAAGAGAAGAATCATCTACACCCAGAGAGAGAACCATGGGAACAAAAGGTAGAACACAGCATAGCATTTTCACACTCTCTGTTATTATTTGCTTGAATTTTGTTTCTTTTTTTTCTCAGTTTTTCTTTCTTCCTTCGTGATATGATTTTTCTTGTGCAACCAGATGGCTATGTGAATATGTATACATATATTGGATCTAGCATGTAAAAAAAAATTTAGAAAAAACCTCCCAAAACAGTAGTCATATGCATTGACCCAGTAATTCCATTGGTAAGACTATCCCCTGATAATGTCATTAGAAACAACACAAAAAAGGCATCCTGTTCACTTACTTTTATAGAATTAATTTACAAATTGCAAAAACTGGAAGCAGTATTTTCAACAATAAGGGAAAAATAAATAAATTGGGTTATATTAATGTTAAGGAATACTATGATGAAAATAAAGAGTGTATAAAGTAACTTGGAAAGGACTTCATGAAATAATTCAGAATAAAAGAAGCAAAAGCCGGACAGAGTATACATCAACCATGATTTTATAATGATAAAAATTAGTATGAATTGATGGACAAAGAATGCTGATACTAGAGGCAGGTAGGTAATACAGTAGACAGAGTCAGACCTGGAATCAGGAAGACCTGGTTTATATCCAGCCTCAAATACTAGTTCTGTGACCTTAGGAAAGTCACTTAACTCCTGTTTGCCCCAGTTTACTCAACTGTAAAGTGCAATAATGGGGCAGCTAAGTGATAAAGTACATAGAGTACTAACCTAGAATCAGGAAGCCTCATCTTCTTGAGTTCAAATTTGACCTCAGATATTTACAACTCCTTGACGTAGAATAAAACACTTAACCCTATTTGTCTTGGTTTCCTCATCTGTAAAGTGAGCTGGAGAAGGAAATGGTAAACTAATATCTTTGCCAAGAAAACCTCAAATGAGACACTACTAAAACAATTCAACAACAACAACAGCAACAACAAATGGGAATAATAATAGGACTTGCCAGACAGGGTTGTTGTGAGTTTCAAGTGAGATAATATTTATAAAGCTCTTAGCACAGTACTAAGCATCTAGTAGGTTCTTTCTTAATAAATGTTTATTTCCTTCCTTAAAGAGTGTCAGAAAAATTGTCCTGAAATTTTATGGACTTAAATGTATGTTGTTATTAAACAAATGCAAATCCCTTTCCTGATCTAAAATACTTTTTTAAAAAATCATTTAATTTTTCAAAAGTGTGATGCCTGATCTTCTTTCTCCTTTTATAACACATTTTAAAACTTGAATATTTAGTTTACATATCAAAAAACTACTGCTTAATTTGGAACTATGCCCAAAGGGAATACTGTGCATAGTGTCTCTACTGGGTCTATAACCCAAAGAGATTATAAAAAAAGGGAAAATATTTGTAGTAACACTTTTTGTAGGGGAAAGAACCTGGAAACTGAATGAATGCCCATCAGTTAGGGAATGGCTGAATAAGTTATGGTATATGAATATTATAGAATATTACTGTTCTATAAGAAATAATCAGCAAGATAATTTCAGAAGGACCTGGAGAGACTTACATGAGCTGATGCTAAGTGAAGTGAGTAGAACCAGGAGAACATTGTACACAGCAACAAGAAGATTATGTGATGATCAGTTTGTGAAGAACTTGGCTTTTTTCAACAAGGAACATTCAACATTCAGGCCAATTCCAATAGATTTGAAATGGAAAGAGCCATCTGCATCCAGAGAGAGGACTATGGAGATTGAATGTGGATCACAGCATAGTATTTTCACCTTTTTTATTGTTGTTTGCTTGCTTGTGTTTTTTTCTCTCATTTTTTCCTTTTTTGATCTGATTTTTCTTGTGCAGCATGTGGAAGTATGTTTAGAAGAAATGAACATGTTTAATCTATATTGGGTTATTTAGGGGAGAGGAAACCGGAGAGGGAGGGAGAAAAAGATGGAATACAAAGTTTTGCAAGGGTAGATGAATATTATCTTTGCATGTATTTTGAAAAATAAAAATGTTATTATATATAAAAAAGAATCTATTGGTTAGTCTTCATTATAGCCTTAACTTTAGTTTGTTTTAGAGTTGTCTCTTAAATTGTTTTTCTTTTCTCACCAGACTTATTGATCTCTGACATGGTTGTCCCCAAGTTTATCCTCAAACCCCTGATCTGAATTCATAAGGGTCATAGCAGTTGAGAGCTCTTAGGATTCTTAGAGATCTAGTCCAATCCACCAATCCACCACTGAAACCTAGAGGGAGGGAGTGACTTGCCCATAGTCATAGAACTAATGAGTGGCAGAGCCAGAATATCAACCTAAGTTCTTTAGTTCCAAAGACTACTACATATCTTCTGACTTTTGATCTGCTACAATTCCAAGGCAGTGTCATATTGTGCTATAGATCAAACTAAAAAATGCTGCTATTAAAAAAAATTTTACCAAATGCAAAGTATCTCAGGTTTTTTTTTGGTTTTTTTTTGGGGGGGACTCTTTGATCCTTTCTCATCTCAGGAAAACATCCTAGTAATTTAATTCAACAAGTAGTTATTAATCTCTTACTATGGACAAGGAATTATACTAAGAATAGAAAGACAAAATGAAAAACAGAATCAGCCCATGGAATTTGCAGTCTACAAGTGAACAGATATGCAATTATATGATTATCTAAGGAAGAAGAGAGCAGTAACAATTAAATATACCATTTGCTGAAAGATACTGTTGAGATCTACTGATCATAATGTCTTTGAAGCCATATATAAATAAATTACCTTGGAAAATTCTCAAATATTATATAAACCATAATGGCTTAAAAGTAAATATTTTCTTATTATTTTTTTTTCTAGAAGAACCAACAAATTTTATGGGAATAATAAAAGAGTCCTTCCCATAATTTAACAAAAGAAATTCAATTAAATTTAATAATGATAATAATGGTTCACATTTATATAATACATAAATATTTGTAAACCATTTTATAGATATTATCTAATTTGCTCTCATGGCAATCCAGTGAGGCAGATACTATTATTATATACTTTTATAAGAAAGTAATAATAATGATAGAGATAATAATAGCTAGCACTTATATAGTGCTTTAGAGTTCGTAAAATACTTTGTAGATATTTAATTTGATCTTCACAACAACCCTGACAGGTAAATGCAATTATCCTCATTTTACAGTTGAGGAAACCAAGGCAAACAGAGACTAAGTGTTTTTGTCCTGGTTTATATAGTTAGTAAACTTCTGAAGAAGGATTTTGTATTCTGGTCTTCCTGTCTATTGTTCTAGCAACTGTGCCACCTAGTTGCAAAGGAAAACACAGATGAAGAAATAGTTTCAGAAAGATAAAGTCATATAACTAGGTTTTAGTGAAGGTCACATAGCTATCAACTGACTGAATCCTATTTTATCCCTTTTTCCAGTGTTTAGAATATATGCCCAACCATTTCCTGTTCCCCACATCATGAAACTCACTTAGAATTTTGAATTTTATCATTTATATAATTTCCAAGATCACATACTCTCTATGAAGCTTTTTGTGACCTAGAAGAGCCAGAAAGTAATTTTCCCAGTATATTTATTTAGCCATTAGTTGTCTCTGCATTTTAAAAGAAAACAGCAAAACTATTTAAAGCATGAAACTTAGAACCTGTGAAGAAAAACAAGGCCAAGAACTTTGATTAACTTTGAGAAGAAATAAGGAATGATTTATTTAACTGTTCTTAATCATTATTAATTATTCTGAACAATAATACAGGCATTTTTGTCCCTTAATAGCTTAGATAAATAATAAAAATTGCCTCAAAAAAGAATTTGATTAGACAAATATAGACCTTACTGTTTAAGAAAGATCATAAGCATGATTCTCTGAGAAGAGACTATAAAGGAGGCTATCTGACCCTAGTTCCTAGAGTTATTTTTTTTAATCTTCCAATTGTTGAAAAATTTTTTTCTTTTGGTACTGTTAACTTGATAAACATAGACAAACAGTCTTTCCATACACATAAAGAAATGAAAAAGATTATGGACTATGAAATGGTACATCTTCATTATATACTGCTTGTATTTGTTTTTAAAATTAAAGTTAGTTTCAAAGTTGTCCCTATCTATTTTCTTTTATGCCTCTTTTTAAAAAAAATCTATAACCATCTTCAGTCATGTTGAATTTTATCTTGCCACTGGACTTTGATGACTCTGGAAGAGTGAGGCTGACAACTTTGTGCAATCTGCCTTACTTGAATCCAATTCATATGCAATTGATCACCTACCATTCACTCTTTTACTGATTAACTATTTTATTACTTTACTATCTCATCTATCTTGAAATCCTTTGGGAAGTTGTGAATGATTGTAGAGGGCCAGAACTTTGGAGAAATACACTTGAAACAAGAATATTTACAAGGTGTTAACTCAGTGAAATTGAAGAGATGATGGTTCTCTAGTATACATATACTTAGTACTTAGCATGGTGATGTAATGGTTCTCTAGTTCACACATATTCAGTGTGCTGTAATGATGTAATTACAATAAGGTATATAAGGGTTAAGAAGGACTGGGAATGACACATTCCATCTTTGACCAACCTTGTGGTGGCCCTCCTGCTCTTTCTCTTCACACTTTCTTGTCTGGCTGTCCACATTAAAATTTTTCCTCATTTTAAAACTCGTGGAATTCCTTAAAGCCAATTGTATTATGTTGTATATATAGAATGTTTCCTCAGGAATTGAATCAGGACCATTATCTTCGTAATATTCAAATAGTTGCTCTCCCACTACTTTCCACATGTCTGCCTCTAATTTTTCTTCCTTAGAGAATCAAGGAGATATACACTCTTAATATTTTTAAGAGTTCAATGATCTGCTTCCAAGTTACCAACAATCCTTGCTTCTTTATTAACCTAACTATGAATTCTACATACTTCCCTTGGGGTGGAGAAGACTCTTTTCTTAGTATTTGTCCTCATTTCAGCTGAAAAAAAAAAATGAAAGTGGCTAGTTTAGCCCTTACCAAAGTTTCCTTCTTGTTTATTTTTGTACTTACCCTATTTTTGGGTCACAGGAACTTCTCCATTGAATTTATGATCACATCAGTCACACTGCTGAGTGTAGGTCCTTACATCCAGAGCCCCAAAATTTAGTGTGCTTCTTTCAGTGCCCCACGTTGAGATGCCAAAATGTAATGTCTGGGCTAGCTTTCTCAAGGATTTCTCTGGAGTTTGGAGTCTGAGATTGAGCTTGAGCACACTCTCACTCGAGTTGGCCACCAAAATGTAATGTTTGGGCTAGCTTTCTGGAGGTCCTTGGGATCAGATTAGTGGAGAAGTGATGAAGGCAAAGATAGACTATCTCTTTTCCAGTACTTGTTAGCCCTTATTGTAATTACATCATTTTAGCACACTATATATGTGTGAACTAGAGAACCATCACATCACCATACTAAGTACTAAAATATATATGTGAACTAGACAGCCATCATCTCATCAATCACACTGAGCTAACACCTTGTTGTAAGTATTCTTGTTTCAAGAATACTTCTCCAAAATTCTGGACCTCTGCAAGTGATGAAGCAGCAAATGTGGATACGGGCCTGTAGGCCACAACACTGTATATAGGTGACTCAGGACATTGGGTTGTCTTTTGACTGAATTAAAACAGCAGTGAGATTCAGCAACTCCTGGGGGTCTGAGGAACTTTTTTAAATGACTGCATTGCTCACCTCCTAGTGTGAGAGGAGTCTAGAAAAGGTATTTTTCTTAAATCACACATCTAGTTGGTAGTAAAGAGTCTGAAGAACTCCAAATCCTAGGGGCAGCTAGGTGGCTCAGTGGATAGAGCACCAGCCCTGAATTTAGGAGGACTGAGTTCAAATCTGGTCTCAGACACTTAACACTTCCTAGCTGTGTGACCCTGGGCAAGCCACTTAACCCCAGCCTCAGAAAAAAAAAAAAAGAAAGAAAAAAGAAAAAAGAAAAAAAAAAAAAAAAGAACTCCAAATCCTGTGGACATTACACTACATCATACTTCCTATTCAGCTGCTTTTTTCTTGGTGGAGATTAGTGTGAATGTGAGTGTGTGTGTATGTATTTGTATGTATGTATGCATGTATCTTTGGGACTTTTTTATCCCTTATCTAAAAACTCAAGAGAAACAATTAATTATTGGCCTAAAGAAAATGACTAGAAACATATTTTTCTTGATAGTAATCCTTATGTCTGCTATTGAATAATTTGGCTTTGGGTTGGAGTGGGAGATAGGGGTTATGAACTGAGTTACATAAGGTTTTAGGAGAGAAAGGAAGCAAATGCTATTTTTCTTGCTATGGATGAAAAAAATATGCAAAACCATTATCGTGAATATAAAGCAGGATGAACAACCATGTTTCTATTACATTCAGCAATAAACACATTGGTGAAATATTTGGGGACTGAGAAATTTTACATAAATGTTCATTGTTATTAATGATCAAAGTGAATGACAAGAAACTTTAAGTGGCTGAAATTGAGATGTAGAAAAATATTTCCCTTTCTCTAGGAAACATGAGTCTATAAACATGAGTTGGAAAAATTTGTGGTCTCCTTTCTCTTGCTTCAATGTCCAGACTAAATGTAAGGAAGGATTTAGCTTAGTTTTCCTATGTATTGTTATTATTATCATTTTATAGACGAGAAAGTGGAGGCAGACAGAGGTTAAATGACTTGCTTCAAATCTCACAGCTAGTAAATATCTGAGACTGTATTTGAACTTAAAGTCTTCCTGACTCCAGGTCCAAAGGAGAGCTGCTTTGAAAGTTAACATAAGGAAAATTTTAAAATAAGTGCTTCCAAGTCTGACAATACCTTAAAGATCGGTATCCTGAGCTTTATCCTTCGGGCACAGGCCACTATAAAGAGGAGATTTGCTTAACAATATGCTTCTTAGAGAAGGAGGAGGACAACCAACAAAGGATTGAGTTGTAGCTTAAAAATTAAAAACCCCAAGGGATGAGGCTGGGGGGTTTTAATTTTTAAGCTACAACTCAATCCTTTGTTGGAAAATGTTTGTTATCAGGAAAATTGTTTGATGTTTGGACCCTAAAGATGCCTGAACTTAAGTCAACTGTCCTAACTCTATCTACTATGAAGTAAATTTCACTGTGCAATGTTAGAAGGACACATTCTACCATGGCTTATGTACCACTCTTCCCAGTCCACACACTGATTGACTTTTTCTGAGTCTCTTCAGACCCTCACCTCTTTACCTGGCATTGAAGAAAAGTACTTTTTTATTGATAGTTTGGTATCATGCACTGATGAGAGTTGTTAAACCTTTCAAAATTGTTTTTCTTTACAATATCATTATATTAATTGTTCTCTTAGTTCTGTTCAGTTAACTCCATATTAGTTCAGGTTAAATCTTTCCAGGTTTCTCTGACTCCTCCCTTTTATCATTTTTTTATGGCACAATGATATTTTCAGTTTTAATATTATTTTTAATTAGTAATATCTAATTTCTGACCTCCCATTTCTCCATGTTTTGATATGTTAATGATGATCTCTTCTGTACATAGTTATAAAGTTATTCCTCTAATATTTGTACCTTTATTCAATTCTTATTTCATTCCTGTACAATTTGTTTATGATATGATATATATTTTTTATATTTAGGTCACATACATTTAGATATTATTTTAGAATAAATTTTATGATAAAATTTATATTAAATTTAGCATATTAAAGTAGTATACTCAATTTAGTATTTGTACATTTAACATAAAGTTTAGTTGGGATATTATTCTAACCTAATATCTTTCATACTGCATTCTAAATTTTCTACATATCAAAGTATGATTATTGGGGTCGTTGGATTTATCAAACATTAAGCTACTGTGTTCTTTTGATCCTCATTGTTGTGTAACTACTCTGTTTCATTGATTGTTCTCTCTATTTTTTAAACCAGAATCAAATAGAAATAGAACTGCCTTTTGTGTAATTCCAGATCAGATTTTTTAAGGCCTCTTTTCTTTCCATTTAAAAAGAAAATATTTTTCTCAAAAAATTTTAAACTTTTATTCTTTTGGTTGAATTCCAGTTTCATAATTTGACTGGCATGCATTGAATAAGTAAATTTTTTTAGATATTAATTTCCCAATTACATATAATGTTTGCTCCAAATATTAAGTTAATGCTACAATCCTGGTACTAATTCAACCTGATCAGTTTAATTTTTCATGTGATTATTTCTCCTTTTCTAACATTTTAGTGTTAATATGTTGGGAATATTAGTCTCTAATTTTCCTTCTTTGCTTCATTTCTCCATGGCTTAGGTATTAAGCCCTTATCATTTCTGTCATGGAAGAAATTTATGTAACATTAAAGTTAATTGTTCTTTGAGTTTTTGTTAGAATGTATTTATAATTCTGTCTGTTTCTAAGGTTTTCTGCTTTGAAAGTTTGTTTATTACTTAATATTCTTTATTTTAGAACTCCTGGAGTTTCCTCTATCAGGGCACTGAACTCCCTGATGATTCTCTACTCAAAATATTGGGAATTTCAGTCAGTTTGTGCTGTGTCCACAATTTGAGGCTATATTTTTATGTAATCTTGGACTAAACAAAGGATCTTTTTAAAGTTTGTCTATGGACTTTTGAATCATGGTTCATTCTGATTTCTTTTAAGATCATTGCTAGAATAAAGTTAGATTTGGGTTTTTGTGTGATTTCCCATATACTATCTTAAGCAAAACTTCTAAAATTATTTTAAAATTGGATAGGCAACCATGGTCTGGATTACTGATTTCTACACTTTTTTTTTTCTGGAATTTATTCTTAAACCTCTACTCCCAGGTTCTATGTAGGAGATATAAGGGGAGGAGGAATAATAATAATAATAATAATAACAGGGAATAATAATAATAATAATAACTGGTAATATCAGAGAGATTAGACTTTGGCTCAGTGACTCCATGGATATTCTTTTTGAATCACTGACTTGAGTACATTTATCTTAGGCAGGGGAATGGATGAGATTATTTCTTGGATTCTTTTCATTCTATTATTGAATAATGCAAAGGCTTGTAGGGTGTATGTCTGGTGCAGATGACTTCTAGATCTTTGTCTCCAGCCCTGGATACATCTCTTTACAACTTTCCATTCCTGATGGATGGGCCTTAGGTGTTTACTTAGCTGTGTGAACTTCAGCAAGCCTTTTAACTTCTTTAGGTTCAATTGCCTCATCTGTAAAATAAAGGGATTGCATTTAGTGACCTTCTTGCTCTAAATTTGTGATTCTGCATTCTCCAACTATCTATTGGATATTTTCAAATCAGATGTCCCCTAGGCATCCCAAACTCAGTATGTACAAAATAAAACTCTCCAAGTCTCAAAGCTTCCCTATTATGGAGTATCACTATCCTTCTAGTAATATAAGTTCACAACTACATCTTTGATGCCTCATTCTTAACTGCATATATCCATCAGATGCGATATCTTGTCATTTTTACCTCCTTAACATCTCTCATATGTGCCTTTTTTTCCTCTATTCACAAAGCTATCACTAAAGTTCTTATCACTTCTTGCATGGACTACTATAATAGCCTCCTAATAGATTTGCACCTCAAATAACCTTGAATTTATTTTGTAAATATTCATATAGCCATACATATTATCTTTCCCAACAGAATATCAGATTACTTTATTTTTGTGATTGATTGGTGTAGTTTGTACATTATTACAAAATGCTAGATAAATTTGCATATTTTCACTCCTTAACAGTTTGTTAAAAGGATGTTTTCTTTCCTTCTATTGGCACAGTAGTTCTATCATTTAAATAAAAATATCAGAGATAAGTTGGCTAATAGTAACATGAAACCTCTGAACTATTACAAAAAATCTTGATCCATTTACAAAAATGAGGGCTGAATCAAAATGTGTTAAGTATCAGGAATATTATGCTCTAGCTAGATGTCAAAAGCTTTCTCAGCCTCTAATGAGGTAGCTAAAACCAGATTATCTTTGTTGGATAATATTAATTAGGTCCTATTATTGGAGTGTATCTTTAAGCTTATAATGAATCTGTTTGATTTGGGAAGATTAGTTCAGTATAAATCTTTATGTTAGAATTTTTGCTACTATTTTGTAATCTTTGTGAATTAAAGAAATTAAGTAACAATCTTAACACATTAAAATATCAGAGTAACATGAATTTCCTAATAATTTTGGTCAAAATGAACTTGTGTATGAAAGGAGTTAATATTCATTCATGAAACAGCACCTGAATACAACATAGAGCTAATTCAATTTTAACTTCAAAATGTTATCATATATATATGGATACATACACACTTATACACATATGTATATAAAAGTAGCCACCTTAAAGGTGGCTTTGGAAGGACTCAATGATAGGTCTAACCCTACAAATGAAATCACTTTTTTGCCTAGTTCTTTCTCTATTTAAGGAATAAAATCCCCTTTGAAAGACTCAAAAATTAACAAGATTTTTACGGAATCCATTCTACAAAGATCAGCTTTATAGAGTCTGAAGTATATTTTTTGATTCATGAGTAGATTTAAAATGGACATACACATTATATTTTAAATTTCATCTTTCTCTGAAATACCTAACATAAAAATAAGAAGTGGGCCTGAATTTCTCCAGACCATTAAAATTTTATGTTATTTGTATAACTAATATATTGAATAAATAAATGAATAAATAAGAAGTGGTACAAAAGCAAAACTTGTAATATTTAGAGACATGTAAAACTGCTAAGAATTATTCATGCATATGAAATTCCTAAGCATATCCAGTCAGTTAAACAACAGGAATTTATTTCAATAACTAGCCTAAAGTTTCATGTTAGAGAGTCATAATATTGTGGAAAGAGTTTGCTAATGTAAATTGTAAATTCGTAAATTTGTAAAATTTGTAATTTTTTAACTGTAAAAGTTAGATATGGATTCCAGACCTGGCCTTGCTTTGAAAAAAAAAAATAGCAAAATCAGCCATCAGCAAAAATTTTTCTTCTTTCTCCTCAATTGCAAAAACCAAACAATCCATGTTATACATATATATAATCAAACAAAACAAATTTCTGCATAGACCATGTCAAAAAAAATCTCATTCTTCATTTTCAGTTTACTGCTCTATAAACAAATGGTCAGTATGATTCTTCATCATGAGTCCTCTGAAATTGTTGGTGGTTATTATGCTGAACAGAGTTCATAAGTATGAAATTATGTATATTGTTTTCTCTAAAATGTAATGTTCTCTGTTGAGGTTTTCTTGGGGTCTCTGGAGGCAACCTTCATTTCAGTTCAGTAATCACCACAAGTGCAGCCAAGGTGTTAAAGTACAAATCCTTTATTATCTCTTTCAAAGTCTTGTCTCCTTTCCTGGGGCCCGGTTAGCTTTCTTATAATCCAGATCCTTTACAATGTTCTTCCTGGAGCTGGGCAGCTTTCTGGAGAGGCTTTCAGTCTGGCCTTGGTCTTAGTGGGGGAAGTGCAGGAGTCCAGGCCAGCCAGCAGGAAAATTGAAGATCGAATTGAATTTCTCCCCTTGGTTCTGAGAGCTTAAGCTCCCACCACCAATCCTTTTGCCTTCTCTCCAAATATCTCTGAATGTCTCTGGCTGAGGCTTCTAGTTTATATGCTCCACTCTGAGTACAAACCAATCATTATAACATGAGGAAACCATTTTTTATTGTAGCATTAAATCAATGCTAAACTAGATTTAACCATTGTCTCCACTTAGTACCTTGTTTCAAATTCTGTCCCATAACATCTCCTTGTATGATTAAATCATTTATACTGAACCATGCTAAATTAGATAACTATTGTCTCTATCAATTCCACTGACTTAGTACCTTGTAAGAATCCTTTGTTTCAAGTTCAGAGTTCTGGTCTATAAACAAGTATGAAAGACTTTTTTTGTCTTTACAATATTGTTATCATTATAAAAATTGTTCTTCTAGTTCTTATTTTACTCTTCATTGTAAGTCTTCCCATGTTTCTCTGAAACCATTTCCTTTATAATCTTGTAAAACACCATAGTACTCCATCACATTGATATACCATTAATCTGTTCATTCATTCTCCAGTTTATGGGGACTCTATTACAACCACAAGAGAAATATAAATATTTTCTTGTATCCTAATTTAAATTTTTTTCTTTTTAAAAATATTTTAAACATTCATTTAAAATTTTGATATGCTAATTCTCTCCCTTCTTTGTGCCCTTCCCCTACCCATTCTACTTCAGTCTGTAATTTTATCTCTTTGGATGATTCTCTTTTTTAAGTGTATTTCTTGTAAACCACATATTTTATTTCCTTCTGTCTTATAGATGAGTTCATCCCATTCACATTTACAGTTATGATTACTAACCGTGGATTTCCTTCCATCCTATTTTTTTGTTGTTTATGCTTCTTTTTCTCTCTTTACCCTGTCCCTCCTCAAAAGTCTTTTTTGCTTCTGACTACTGTCTCCATCATCCATCCTCTATTCTCTTATATCTTTCTTCTCCTACTCCCTCTTGGATAAGAGAGGTATTTATACCCAACTGAGTGTGAATGTAATCCCTTCTTTGAACAATTCTAATACCTATCTCTCTGGCATTTTCTGCTCTACTGTAAAAATTTTTACTTTTGTCTCTTTATGTGAGATCATTTCACCTATTCTTCCTTTTCTTTTTTCCTTCTCCCAACGCATCTTCTTTTCACCCCTTAATTTTTTGAGATTACTCCATCATCATCATCTCATACATGTGCTCTCTATATATACTCCTTCTAATTGCCCTAATAATGAAGTAGTTAGTTGTATCATCTTCTCAAATAGTAATATAAACACATTAACTATATTTAATCTCTTATGATTTCTCTTTCACAATTCTCTCTTTCTGCTTCTTTTGAGTAGTGTGTTTGTCAAATGATCCATTCATCTCTGGTCTTTTCATCAAAAAAGCTTGGAAAAGTCTTCTATTTGATTAAATATCATTTCCCCCATTAAGGATTACACTGTTTTTCTGGATACATTATTCTTGTTTATAATCCTAGCTCCTTTGCTTTCTGAAATAATCATGTTCTAAATCCTCTTCTTCTTTAAGATAGAAGCTGCTAAATCTTGTGTGATCTTGATTGTGGTTCCACAGTATTTTAAATATTTCTTTCTTTCATTCTTTTTCCTTCTTTCCTTCCTTCCTTCCTTCCTTCCTTCCTTCCTTCCTTCCTTCCTTCCTTCCTTCCTTCCTTCCTTCCTTCCTTCCTTCCTTCCTTCCTTCCTTCCTTCCTTCCTTCCTTCCTTCCTTCCTTCCTTCCCTCCTTTCTTCCCTTGCTCAATTCTAATTTTTAAGGAATTATGTTCATCAGTAAATCTCCTTTTCCATTTGGCCAATTTGGCTTTTTTAAGGATTTCTTTTATTAAATGAATTTTTTGTGCCCCTTTTACCATTTGGTCAATTCTGTTTTTAAGATGTTATTTTCTCTGGTATGTTTTTGGTATCTCTTTTACCAAGCAATTGATTTTCTTTTCACAGTTTTCTTTCATCATTCATTTCTTTTCCCAACTTTTCTCTACCTCTCTTTTTTGATTTTTAAGTTCCTTTTTGAGATTTTTCCAGAAATTCTTCTTGGGCTTGTGCCCATTCATTTTTTTTTCTCTCTCTGAAGCTTTGCTTATAGCTATTATTAGGACATTGCTCTCTTCTTCTGAGATTCTGTCTTTAAATTTGTTCCCTCATTACATGTAAAAATTTTAAACACTCATTTAAAAGTTTTTTTGAGTTCCAAATTTTTCTCTTTTTCTCTTCTCCCCTCTCTGAGATGGTAAATAATTTAATATAGATTATACATGTGCAGTCATACAAAGCATTTCCATATTAGTCATGTTGTGAAAGAAAACATATAGGAAGGAAGGAAGGAAGTTAAGGGGAAGGAAGGAAGGAAGGGAGAGGGAGGGAAGGAAAAGAAGAAAGGAAAGGGGAGAAAGAAAGAAAAAAGTTTTAAAATTGCTTTAATTTTCATTCAGATTCCATTAATTCTTTCTCTGGAGGTAGATAGTATTTTTTCATCATAAATTCTTCAGAGTTGTCTTGTATCATGGTATTCAGCTAAATAATTCATACCTGATCATCTTATAATCTTGCTATTAATTTCTACACAGTAAATTTCACTTTGCATCAATTCAGGTAAGTCTTCCCAGTTTTTTTGAAGCTATCTTGCTAATCATTTCTTATAGCACAAAAGTATTCTATTATAATCACAAACTATAATTTGCTCAGCTATTTCCCAATTAATGGGAATTCCTTCACTTTCTAATTCTTTACTACTCCAAAAATGGCTGCTATATGTATTTTTGTACAAGTAGGTCTTTTTCCCTTTTAAAGAAGTATAATTTTTCATTGGGATATAAACATAGTAGTGGTATTTCTGAATCAAAGAGTATGCAGGTTCTGTAGCCCCTGTGCATAGTTTCAAAATGTTTTCCATAATGGTTCAATCAGTTTACAACTTCACCAGTGGTACTCTTGCATCCCAATTTTTCCACACCCATTCCAACATTTCTAATTTTCTTTCTGTCATATTAGCCAATTTGATAATTGTAAGATGGTACCTAAGAGTATTTGTAATTTGTTTTTCTCTAATCAGTAGTAACTGAGATAATTCCTCCTTTAATTTTTTTTTGGTATGAACAGGTATGCCAAATTCTTTTGAATGATTATAGATCTCATTTATAAAGCTCTGCAACCTTCTGAAATACAATGAAATTATCTTATAATCTGCAAACAGGATATATGTGAGGCATCATCTGTTGTGCTACATAATATAACCTTCTTCTATTTGGTCTCGGGTAAACAAATTCCATATCATGACCAGAGATCAGAGAGAAGCAATTATAAAGTTATCATGTAGGTGTTTTCTTTCCTCTCCTCTCCCTCACCATAGAAATGGCTACCATTAGACACAAATGTTTGTTTGTTTGTGTGTATGTGTGTGTGTGTGTATGTGTGTGTAAAACCATTCTATACATACATACAAATAATATCTTCCTTTATATGTCCTTTGCAGTTAATTTGTACTCGAATTTGTAATTAATAATTTGTAGTTAATTCTTAAAATGATTTAATCACTCAAAGTTGTTCTTAAAACAATATTGTTTAGATTTGTAATGGGAAATACTATCTGCATCCAGAGAGAGAAGTGTGGAGACTAAACGTGGATTGAAGCACACATTTTTTAAAAAAAAAATTTTAATTTTTAATTTTTATTAATTTTTATAATTATAACATTTTCTTTGACAGCACATATGCATAGGTAATTTTTTTTTTACAACATTGTCCCTTGTATTCCCTTCTATTCCTAGTTTTTCCCTTCCTTTCCTCCACTCCCTCCCCTAGATGGCAGGCATTCCCATACAGTATTAAATATCTTATAGTATAATCCTAGGTACAACATATATGTGCAGAACCGAATTTTGTTGTTGTTGTTGCAAAGGAAAGATTGTATTCGGAAGGTAAAAATAATCTGGGAAGAGAAGCAAAACAAAACAAACAAACAAAAAAAACAATGCCTCACAGTTTACACTCATTTCCCAGGAGGAGATGTGGGAAAAAGTGGGACACTAATACATTGTTTTTAGAACTGTGAATGGATCTAACCCATTCTGGAGAGCAATTTGGAACTATACTAAAAAAGTTATCAAACTGTGCATATCCTTTGTTCCAGCAGTGTTTACTACTGGGCCTATATCCCACAAGAGATCTTAAAGGAGGGAAAGGGATCCACGTGTGCAAAAATGTTTGTGGTAGCCCTTTTTGTAGTGGCGAGAAACTGGAAACTAAGTGGATGTCCATCAGTTGGAAGAATGGCTGAATAAATTATGGTATATGAATGTTATGAAATATTATTGTTCTGTAAGAAATGACCAGCAGGATGATTTCAGAAAGGGCTGGAGAGACTCTACATGAACTGATGCTGAGTGGAAATGAGCAGAACCAGGAGATCATTATACACAGCAACAACAAGATTATACAATGATAAATTTGACGTGACTTTCTTCAACAATGAAATGATTCAAACCAGTTCCAGTTGTTCAGTGATAAAGAGAGCCATTTACACCCAGAGAGAGGACTGTGGGAATTGAATGTGGTTCACAACATAGTATTTTCACTCTTTTTGTTGTTGCTTGCTTGCATTTTATTTTGGTTCTTTTTTTAATGTTTTGATTTGATTTTTCTTATGCAGCACAATCATTGTATAGATATGTATGCATACATTAGATTTAACATATATTTCTACCATATTTAACATATATTGTTCTACTTGCCATCTAGGGGAGAACATGGGGGAAGGGAAGGAAAATTGGATTGGATTGGATTGCATTGGAACGTAAGATTTTACAAGGACTAAAGCTGAAGAATTTTCCACCCATATGTTTTAAAAAAATAAAAAGCTTTAGTAAAATAAAATAGTTGAGACCATCATTTCTTATAGAACAACAATATTCCATCACAATTTTATACCATAGCCATTCCTCAAATGGCAAGCATTCTCACAATTTCCATTTCTTCTCCCCTAATCATCTTTGGAAATAGACCAAATAGTGATATTGCTGGGTGAAAGGGTATAGGCCATTTAATAAATTCTTTGGACTTAATTTTAGATTGCTTTCCAAAATGGTTGGATCAGTTCATATATGGAATTAGTTTCCAGTTTTTCCACAGTCCTACTAACATTTGTTATTTTCCTTTTCAATCCTTTTAACCAATT
This sequence comes from Sminthopsis crassicaudata, assembly GCF_048593235.1. NCBI lineage: Eukaryota > Metazoa > Chordata > Mammalia > Dasyuromorphia > Dasyuridae > Sminthopsis > Sminthopsis crassicaudata. The sequence goes on from NC_133619.1 coordinate 454,681,929, forward strand.
TGATAGGTAGAAAATGTTATCTCAAGATTGTTTTAATTTGCATTTTTCTAGTCAATAATGATTCAGAATATTTTTATATAATTATAAATTGTTTTGATTTCTTCATTGGAAAGCTGTCTTTTCACATCCTTTGACCATTTATAAATAGGAGAATGACTCATATTCCTTTTTTAAAAAAATTAATTAATTTGAAACAAATACAAAATAGGAAAAAATGTTGCCATGTGCATAGCAGAACATGAGAGGATTCACAATGTGAGAAAATAAATTGCCACTTGAGAAAACCTATGTAATAAGTACTATACATTATGTTCAGAGTTCTCCTTTATTACTTTGTAGGTTTTCTATTGTTCTATGCTTTGCATTTTTTGCTTTATTCTTTTTTCCCTTCCTCTCCTCCAAGAAGGCTACAATTAAGCACTTATATATTTATATGCACATATACACAAATATATATGTAATTGTACACATATACACATACATATACATAGATATTTATAGCATATATACACATGTACATCTACATAAACACTATGCTTGTTTGTCCTGTTTCTCCTTTAAAAGTCCAAATCTTTCCATATTTTTAAAAAATCCACCAATGCATCATTTCCAACATCGCAGCAATATTCCAAACTTGTACTATCTGGTTATTTTAAATAGTTTAAAATGATCTGTTATTTTGTCCTCTTATTATTTAATCCTATCCCTCAAAGATCCCTTCTTACCCTCTGTCCCAACCTTTATCAGTTCCCATTAATATAACTGATCTGATTCTTCTTATTTTCCCTTATGTACCCATCATCCTATTCCCTCATCCTCTTATTTTTTTTTTATAAATTTAGAAGACTTTTATTCTCTTCTAAATGCATATTTGTTCTCTCTTTAATTCTGATCTGATATAAAGTTCCCGCTAAATATTCCTCCCTTATCTTTTCTGCCCTCCCTTCTTAACTTATTTCTTTCTGAATTTAGAGGTTTTTTAATATTCTTCTAGTATATAGTTGCATTTTTAACCCATTTTCAGTTCCAGAAATATTAAACCTCCTCCCCCATCTAATTCCTCTGTGCTTCATATATGGTTTTGCTTTTTATAATCACATTATACTCAGCTCTACTATAATTTTTCTTTTGAACTACCCAATTAATAATATCAATATTAGACATGTGGTTTATATTTTCATTTACAAAAACATAAACTGTCCTTATTGAGTTCCTTATAATTAATCTTTGATGTTTATTTTGCAATTTAACTACAATGTTCCTATATGTTTTCCTTGTAAGATCTATTTTAGGTGGTAATTGGTGGATTTTTTTTTTTTTTCCTATTTTTACTTTTCCCATTTTTTTTATCACTTCAGGACATTTTTCTTCAATAATCATGTAAATCTCTCTAAGCCTTTCCGAAATCATCCTGCTGATTGTTTCTTACAGGACAATAATATTTTATATTTATATACCGTAACTTCTTCTGCCATTCCTCAACTGATGGGTATCCACTCAGTTTCTAGTTCCTTGTCACTACAAAAAGGACTTCTACATGTGGGTCCTTTCCCCATTTTTATGATCACTTTGGGATATTAGCCCAGTAGAGACACTTCTAGATCAAAGTAATGAGGGAAAGGAAAGGGGGAACTCCATTTCTCGGGTCATAGATAATCCCATGAGGCACAGTGTCCCGTATAAAAATGAATTTACAGGCCCGAAAACCTAGATTGATAAATAAAAGATTTATTGTAGTAATTTGGAAGTAAAGCTCAGGCCAGAGGTGGCCGCTGGGCAGACAGGAACCCCTACATGGCTGGAAGGATACCATGTGTTGGCTGGGAGGGCTCCTGCAATGAAGGAGTTCTGGATCACCTCTTTTATACCCAAAAGATTGTGGGCAGTTCCAAGTTCTCAGCAGGCTTTTCAGTTAGCTCAGATCAGGTGAGGGCTGGGGGAAGCTGAGCTGATAGTGGGGCTGGGCCCAGATATTAAAAGGGTGCCTTTGACCAGGATTTGTAAATCAAGGTCAGCCATGGGTTTGGCAATTAGAAAGGAATCTTAAAGGGACCTCAACCCCCATCAGTTCCCCCCTTAAACAGTTGAGACTTAAATTCATTTAAGAAAAAAGAAAATTTGGGGCAGTGTCCTTCATTTAATGAAAGGTTGAAGATTTTCTCCAAAGATCTTCAGAGTAGCAAGGTCCCCTCGTCTTGTTTCCCCTCCTCAAACCATCGCCTCCAGATGCATGTGGGAAAAGGGGCATCAATCTCCTCTTTAACTGCTTCGAGCTGACAAGGGTCATAGAGATTTGGGGTTCCATGACAGGAGATGAGGCATGAGATGTGGGGGATGGCAACAGGGCATCGAGGGGGTGTCCCTGTTGGTTGTCCCCAGTCAATGTTCTCCAGGCTGAAAGGCCAGCTGAGAATCCAAAGTGTGAAGCCTAGAGAAAACAGATCTCAAGAACAGATTAAAAGTGGGGTGTCATCCAGGGTGGAGATAGTGACATTCAGGAGAATAGGGCCTTTAGCAAGAAATGCATCAGTTCTATGGACTTCTTGTCTGATTGCCCATCTAATTATCAAAGAGAAATAGGAGAAAATGATGAGAGAAAAGATTATTTGTAGCCTAGCTCTTTCACTCTTAATTTTCAGGAAAGCTAATTTCTCCTGGGTTTGGGATTAATGGTTGTGGACTCAGAAGTCAGGGGAGGCAAGAGGCCTTGATATCTAGTAGATTTAATGAACCACTTCTGTTTTGTAAGGCAGGGTCTAGGGATGGGTATATCCCCAGTTGTCAGAGCTATAAATCAAGATAAGAATGCTGTTTAAGCTCTTGGAAATGTTGGAAAAACTGTTTTTCTTGAAGAGAGTTAGTTATTCAATAAGCAAAGATCTTGAATCTTTTCCTTCCTAGTTTCCCCACTCTTTATGGGGGGAGGGGTGAAAAGCATCAACATAGCCTACCCAGCTTACCAGCCCCTGAGGTGTTAGGGCTGTCCTGAGATAAAAGGGAAACAGGGCCAGACCTCAATTCCTACCAGGGAGCAGGATGCTGGGGGCGGTCAACCCTTGTGGTGTTTGCTGTGGTAGTGAGAAGGCAGTTTCTCCTGCTTGAATTCAGGGCAGAGACTGGGGTCTTCTAAGGCTTAAGTCTAGAAGAGATTTGCATTGAAAGGGCATCTCTGCTTCTGAGTGTCTGGAGGCGGGAGTTGCCCTGAGAGAGTCTCAGGTTAATGAGATAAAGGGTAACCAACAGGTGTTAGAAATCAGTTTTGGTCTTACAGATCTCTATTAGTTGTCCAGTAGCAGATAGATGACCAGGCTAAATGCTTATTTGCCCAAGCATTTAGGATACAATGATTACATATAATCAGGCTAGAAATAGCAAGGTATGACATAATTGAATTGCATTAACAATTTCTATTGACTATTGCTCTAATCTTAAAATCAGTTACATGAGGAAAAAATGCAAGAACAAATTCTCAACAAATATTTATCATAACCTTATATTGATAACAATAAGGAATTTGTCCCAATGAGTTCATATCCAAGTAGATCTTTCATAAGTGAATTATATTCATACAAATCAGTTTGTTTTAAAAATACCCAATGCAAATAAAATCATATACAGAATGTCTAATTCCACATAAGAGAATTCAAGAAGTTAGCAGTTAAACTCAGGCTAAGTTTGAATATTGCTCTTTCCCAACCTTTTGGCTTCAAAGGAGTTAGCTTTGCTGGGTGTAGAAGCCCTGTCAAAATGGGTAGAGATAGATTAATTAATCTGTTCAGTGGAGTTTATTGAGAGGCAGTAACCGGACCCCAACTCTATAGCCTTCATTCCCTTTAGGCGTCCCTAAGGGAGAGAGAGAAATATGACAAAAATTTTTATTTCGCCAGAGCTGTGCCATGACATCTGAATGAGCAATGCTTGGCTTGAGAGTAGAGCTCCAGACAGCGTCAGTCAAGTCCTGGGGAAATTGAGCTGTCCCACCTTGCTGATAGAGGGTGGGGGGTTTGTGTTACCTCATGAACAGGAAGACTGAAATAGAGGCAAGAGCAATATTGGAGTAGGTCTCTAGAGAGATGACATAATCAGTGGAGACAGCATCTTGATAAGAGATTCCCATAGCTTGGGATGGGAGAGACATTCTGCTATTCTGAAATATAAGATCAAGTATTCTGATAAAGAGGCAGGGGGAGGTTTTGTAGAACTAAGAGGCAGGGAAACTGAGGCAGGACTGAGTCAGGATAATTAGGGAAATTGAGTCAGTACAATAAAACAAATAAACCAGACTAAAACTAGAAAATGCAAGGACTTATGGCAAGGACCAGTTTCTCCCCAATAACTCCAGAATTATTAGCATCAAACAGCACTCCTTATTCAGAGAGACACACACGCCTCCCTGTTTGAATCTCTGCAGTTGGGGGGCATCTTAGCCAGAGATGGACAGTCTTTAGGTCTGTGGTCATTTTTGCATTTAACTCAGCCTCTGCTGTGTAGCAATGCTCAAGGCAGTCCTGCTGCCCTAAGAGGGCACCCCAAGTCAAGAGCTCCAAGAGAGAGACAAAAAATGGAGTTTGAGAGCTTCATTCCCCCCCCCCCCCGTTTATGGAAATTATCAGATTATACATAAGACTAGTAAATTTCCTGAAATAGCAATAATTACAGTTTTATGCAGCAATAGTTAAACAAGTTTATACAGCAATAGTTAAAAGTTTTCTCATACAGAGCAATAGTCAAACAGTTTTATGCAAATCCCCCAGTTTTATTGAGCGCGCCCATCTCAAAACCTTTGGGGAAAGGAAATCCCACAAGACCCCTCCCTACTCTGTTAGAAGAGGCAGAGGGAGGGGAAGGCAGCTAGCATTTACCTCAGGCTACAGGTACTTAATGTAAAGAATAGTGGTTCAAGTCCTACTGGGGTCTTCTAGTGATTAGGGTGTGGGGTGTTTGGGGAAGTCAGACCCTAATTGGAGATAAGCCACTCCTTAAGCAAGTTGGGGGTTGGGTGAGTAGAGAGAGATTGGAACTCTACATAGAATTCAGGTGTTAATTTAGCCATTCGGTACAAGGCAGCTTGAGGGAGAATCTATTATTCTATATCCCTGGCTTCCTGGACTGAAGCCAGAGAAGTTCAGTCAAGAAAGAGACAGTTTAAGGAAACTGAGGCAGTAAAAAAAAGAACTGTCGCACAACAGAATAGAGAAAGATTCTAGCGAGGCACCAAATTAAAAGTAGTTAAGGAATGTTTAAATATTTTCAATCTCTTTAATTCACCCCTGCCTTCCTGCAGTCAGGATGGGGGAAAGAAAGGAGAAATCAAAAGAAACTATGTTCACTCTCTTAACAATTAATTTGCCTGGATTCAGAATTTGTTCCCCAGCCAAAATTACAAAGATGTCCTTTTTGAAAATGACAGTGTAGCCAAAGCTGCACTTCAGAAAAGAAGCCCTTAATTATTGGCATAGGGGGCATAGGATGCCAATCCAGAGAAATAGAGAGTGCACTAGGAGCTCCTGTGACAGAGAAAAGTTTGAGCAGTGTAGATTCTCTGTTTAGGCTTTAGAGAGCAGGTAAGTATGCCCTGAGGCTTAGAAAGAAAATGGGTGGTTTTAAAATCCTATATCCAGCCTAGAGAGCATGTCTAATGCAGGATGACTAAAACCGAGTCCCATTTTAAAAGGTATGGGACAAGCTAGTTCTCTGAGAGGACTGGAAGCCTTGGCTCCTTTAAGAGCCATGTAGGAGTTATGGGAGGGGCGTTCAGAGTTGCAGCAGAGCACCTTTTTTTTTTTTTTTTTTTTTTTTTTATTCATTTTTCCAAATTATCCCCTCCCTCCCTCCACTCCCTCCCCCCGATGGCAGGTAATCCCATACATTTTACATGTGTTACAATATAACCTAGATACAATATATGTGTGTAAATACCATTTTCTTGTTGCACATTAATTATTAACTTCCGAAGGTATAAGTAACCTGGGTAGATAGACAGTAGTGCTAACAATTTACATTCCCCTCCCAGTGTTTCTTCTCTGGGTGTATTACCTCTGTCCATCATTGATCAACTGGAAGTGAGTTGGATCTTCTTTATGTTGAAGATTTCCACTTCCATCAGAATACATCCTCATACAGTATCGTTGTTGAAGTATACAGTGATCTTCTGGTTCTGCTCATTTCACTCAGCAAGAGTTGATTTAAGTCTCTCCAAGCCTCTCTGTATTCCTCAGCAGAGCACCTTTTAAAAGTGAATAGGAGACTTTTCTAGATATCTTGAAGAGTCCCCCAATCTCCCCACTGTACCCCAAGAAGGGGACAGGATGGGAGCATTTAAATGGCAGGTTAAACCACATGGGAGAGGTTGGAAAAGAGAGAGGATGGGGGAAGGGAGAGATGTTATCTTACCCAGAGCTACCCAAGGCTCACGCAGTTGGGTAGAGACACATCTCCAAGTTCGCTCCGATCCATTGACCATCTCCTCGTGGCTACAGCCTGACCACTACGGTGGAGTGTGAGAGGGGCCCAAACACAGATTTCTCCCCCAGAAGAGATCAAGGAGACTGCCGGCCTGGGACCCAAGAGGGTTGGCCACGTGGTGGGGAGAGGGGTGAAGAGATACTCTCTCCCGTGGGTCTCCGGCCTGAGAGCAGGCTTTTCTGGCGAGATAAAGGGATTAGAAATGCCTTGGAAAAGGTAGTCTCCACGGGAGACTTTTGGCTTGCACCCCAAACCTGCTCTGGGTGCCCTATGTTTTAGAGATAGAGTGAGCCGAGGATAAGAACACAGATATTCTTCCAGGAAGCTGCTTGAACCTGCTAAGGATGAAAATTGGTTCTGAGAGACCTGAAAAGATTAAGGTTAGTCTTTGGGGTAACAATTTTTGGAGTCCCCATATGGGCCACCAACTAATGAGGGAAAGGAAAGAGGGAACCCCATTTCTTGGTGCATAGGTAATCCCGTGAGGTGCCCCTGTAAATAAAAAGTTTATTGTAGAAATTTGGAAGTAAAACTCAGAAAGATGCCAGGGCCAGAGGTGGCCGCTGGGTGGGCAGGAACCCCTATGTTGCTGGAAGGATACCATGTGTTGGCTGGGAGGGCTCCTGCAAGGAGGGAGTTCTGGATCACCTCTTTTATACCCAAAAGATTGTGGGCAGTTCCAAATTCTTGGTGGACTTTTCAGTTAGCCCAGATCAGGTGAGGGTTGGGGGAAGCTGAGCTGATAGTGGGGCTGGGCCCAGATATTCAAAGAGTGCCTTTGACCAGGATTTGTGAATCAAGATCAGCTATGGGTTTGGCAATTAGAAGGGAATCTTAAAGGGACCTCAACCCCCATCAAAAAGATATGCACAGATTGATAGCCAAAGGGCATAGTTCCAAATGTCTCTCTAGAATGGTTGGATCAATTCACAACTGCACCAACAATGTATTAGTGTCTCAGTTTTCCCACATCCCCATCAACATTTACCTTTATCTTTTCCTTGTCATCTTAGCCAATCTGAGAGGTGTATCATGCCAGAACAATTCCCTAATTCCCCTCTGATACTATGTACTTTTATCTAATCAGCTGTGTAATCATGTGATCACAATGTTACAGATGTTTGTGTTCTTACAAACTTGACAAAACTTGACAAAAATGTCAAGCTGTAAAAAAACAATGACTATTGTGCATATTACATTATAAGCAATCCTTGAAATCATCAAGACCAAATACAAATGTTTTCCAGGACACAAAGCTTGCCTCTCATGTAGCAATAAGGCTCTTTTCTCATTTAATATCTCTGTTTATTACTATTTTTAAATCTGGTGTGGTTGACAACAATGATCAATCATTCATGTGAAAATCTAACCACTGTGCAAGTGGTAGAAGAGAAAAACAAGAGGGGAGGATTCTGGGAAGGTGGTAGAGTAGGTCAGTAAATTTCAGGCTCTCCTTATTTCCCCCACAAATAGAACAGATTTGTGCCTCAAGGTGAACATAGATTGGTGAAAAACCCAAGAAGATGGGGCAAAACTGGAGTAGTCCTGGTGCAGCCCAACAAGATCTGAAGAAAGACTCTGGTCTGGGATTAATCTTTCTGAAACTAGCACCTTCAGGCTAGCTAGGAAATATCTAATCCGGACATCTCCGGCTAGATGGATGTGGCTTTAGCCTTAGCGGGAACCATAGAGACTTTCACTTTCAAGACTGGAATCCGGTCGGAGTCCAGGCAAACTGAAGGAACCTTGGCTGATCAGGAATACCAGGCCCAGCTGTGCTGCTGAGACAAAATCTTGGGCTAGAAGGAACCAGCACCAGGTGAGTGGGATAGACTGTGGGTACTTGCAATAGGGAGGAGTTCTAGGTTTAGGAAGAGCTGAAGAAAAGCTTGAGGCACTCTCCCCCAACCCCACGATTAGAGGTGCTTACACTAATACCTCTTATTTAAAAACAAATGAACTGGAAAAGAAGAAAGAACCCTACTTAGAAACTTCCTATGGGAACAGGGAAGATCAGGGTTCATCTTCAGAGGACATTGAAATAAAAAAAGGTTCTACCCCAAAAAGCATTTTTAAATGACTCTCTGTCCAGAGAGAATTTATAGAAGAACTCAAAAAAAGAATTTAAAAATCAAATGAGAGACATTAAGGAAAACTGATAAATAAATGGATAAACTAATAAATAAATAAAAATCATTTGACAAAAACAAAAAGTTTATAAAAAAAAAAGATAACCAACTAGAAAAGGAGCTACAGAGTCTCAAAGATGAAACAATTCTTTGAAAATTAGAATTGGGCAAGGGGAAACCAGTGAAACTATGAGAGACCAAGAAATAACAAAACATTATAAAGAATGAAAAAATAGAACAGAATGTGAAATATCTTGTAAGAAAAATGACAGATCTGGAGAACAAATCAAAAAGAGAAAATATAAGAATTTGGACTGCCTGAAAGGTGTGACCAAAAAGAGAATTTGACTCATTAATTCAGGAAATAATGTATGAAAACTGTCCTGGAGTCATATAAGATGAGGGGAAAGTAGAAATAGAAAAAAAATCCACTGATGACCTCAAAGGGATCATTTATGGAAAACACTCTGAAATGTTCTGCCAAATTTCAAAAATCCCAGATCAAAGAGAAAATTTTGCAAGAAACAAGAAAAAACCAATGCTGGACCTACAATTAGAATTGTATAGGATTTATTAACAGCTACAATGAAAAACTGTAAGTCTTGGTGTTGAGGTGTGAGAAATGAGAGGTGAGAGAGAAGCCCTGATAACAATGGAGTCCCCAGGCCAGTGTGGCAGGTTTTTTTTTTTTTTTTTTTTTTGTGAAAGAATTTGCAGTCCCAATCTGCAGGCAAAGTTTTTGGCAAAAAATAGGTTTATTACACTGAGAAACAACTTCTCAGTGGGCTCTTCCAAAAGGAATTTAGCAAAGGTAGGTTTTTGTCAAATACGGGTTTACACTGAGAAACAACCTCTTAATGGGCCAAATCCGGATAGGAATTTTAGCAAAGATTTCGGGTACAGCTTTTGATTATATTGGGTTTCTATGGCTCAGGGTTAGGGAGCTAATTTTCAATTCAATAAAGGGTGGTGATTGTTTCCCAGACCAAAGTGATTATCAGATCAACTGGGAGTGGGAGATTCCTGTGGGAACCAGATAACTTTCCCAAAGGAGATTCAGGTGGATGGAGATCATTTCTATGAATTTCCCCAGGCCAGGTGGCTCACCCTCCACAAAGATCAGGCAACACAGTTCTATTACATTACTGGAATCATATCTACTGACAATCAAAAGAACTAGGCCTATGGCAAAAATATCACATCCAGTAAAATTGTCTGTAATATTGAATGAGAAAAAAATGGACATTCAACGAACTTTCAATTTTCAGGACTTTCTATCAATCAAACACAAATGTAATAGAAAATTTAACATATAAGAACCAATATCAAAAATCAGTTTCAAAGAAATCAATATGAAAAAATTATTTAAACATGGACAATTTTTTTTTTACATGGGAAATGTATACCATATATTTAAGACTCACATCAACAATAGGGTAGCTTAAAAAAACTATTGGCAGAGTTAAGGTAAAAAATAGGAATCATGTTATACAAATGAGGTGCAGAGGAAGAATAGATACAGAGGCTTTAGAGGGAGAAGCAGGACTCATAATTCTGAAAACCTACTCACATCAGGAATGGGTTTAATTACAAATATATCATGGTGGTATAGCACCCTCCAAAATCTGTAAAGAAATAACAGAGGAGGGATGGGCAAATGGAGAAGCAAAGAGTGAGGAAAGAAGACAAGGGAGGGATCCCTGGCTAGGGGGAGGTTAAGTAATAGCAAGGCAAGTTAAGGAGCTGAATTAAAGCATAGGCAGCAGGGATAGAAAAGATATGTGTGTGTATGTGGTGTGTGTGTGTGTGTGTGTGTGTGTATGTGTGTATCTACATATGTATACACAAATATATCTTTTCTCAACGGATGGTGGGGGAGATGAAAAGAAGGAAAAAGGCAAAAGTAAATAAGGTTTGTAGAAGAGAAGAAAATAACAATTTACAAGGAAATAAAAAGTGGACATTCATGAGTATAATTTTTTCTATTAATTCATATACTTTCTTGATCCAGTAATTTATTGTTATATATTTTGAATCCTCCCTAATAGGGTACATGACAATGTTCTCTTTAATTTTGTTTAATTTTATTTTGTATTTCTTCTCTGTTTTTCTTTTTTCTTTCATTCTGTTTTTTCAAATAAATTAAATTTTGAACTAAAAACAGTCATATAAAAATTAGAGTACATTTCAGCTATAATAAAAATAATATTTCTGGCATTTTTTTAATGCTTTAAAGCAGGGGTCCTCAAACTACAGCCAGATGCGGCCTGCTGAAGACGTTCATGTGGCCTGCAGGGTTATGGCAAAATCAGACTGGAAGTTCGACCTAAACTCCCGTTAGCAACGCACATTTCCAGCACTGGGCTGAGATGGTGGAGACAGAGTGTGAGGTGCTCCAACAGTCTGAGGGACAGTGAACTGGCCCCTTATTTAAAAAGTTTGAGGACCACTGCTTTAAGTTTGCAAAGAATGATACAAATACATTTTATTTGTTTAAAAAAAGAAAAAACAAAAGATTTTGAAGAGATTTTTCCTCCAAAAGATTATATAAATATTAAATATTAAATATACATACATATATAAACATATATAATTTGAACATGAAGTAAATTGTCATTTTGATGGGGTTCTAGTGGCAGTTGTGGGAGTTGTGGGAATTCCCTTTTGGTTGGCACAGGTCCTTTGTGAAAGAATTCACAAAACTGAAGAGTTTTAGGTGGCAAAAAGGGAAGTTTATTGTTGGATAAGAAGTCAGCTTTGCTAAGAGACTGAGTTCCTAGTGGCAAAGTCCTATTAGGGAAATGGAGGTTGGCACTAAGAAGAGGATGTCTTTGAAGAGGGCAGGAGTCATGGCAGCTATGCTAAAGAGGCAAAGCATGCTACTTTGGACATTCTACAAAGAAGTGAGTTTAGAAATATTATATATATATATATATATATATATATATATATATATATATATATATATATATATATATATATATATATATATATATATATATATATATATATATATATATATATATAATAGAAAATCTGAAGCTCAGGTTTGAGATTGAAAAGAAAGTCAAAGGCACCAGGCCCAGGTCTCTAATTGAACGGAAATCACTTTTTGAAAGTTTCTGGAATTTGGAATTTATCATTATAGCTGCTCTAAGTATATAAGTAAAAAAATTTCATAATCAACTATGAATATTATGAACAATATATTCAATTATCCTGGGAGTTCACAACTCCTTTCTTGCTGTTGAAAGAGATTCACAGAACAAAAAACACAGAAACTATTGGTTTAATACTATCTCAGGTCTTGAATTTTTATGTTCTAGCTTAATATCATAATCCAAATAGTATGGACTAGTAAAATTAAAAAAAGAAATCAATTCTAGAATTGTCATTTGAAGCATAATTTATTTGAGAATATTAAATAATTAAGCAGTTAAAGGTTAATTCAGTCTTCATGGCCATTTAGATTTTCTAAATCTCTCTTTGCCAATTAAAATTCATATATAGTCTTAATTTCCCATTTTCTCCCTAACATTTTAAAAATGTTTAACAGAAAACAAATGTTTCAAACATATGTTGAATATTGAGCTGGGGTGAGGTCATTGGCCCTTAAAATAAAATTATTTGAGTTGAGCATGGTTCTGCATGCTTATAATTCCTGCTACTGATTTTCCGAGGGCTAAGCTAATTGGGTATCTGTGCTAAGCACCAATAAGGTGAGCTCTCACAAGTGGGAGGTGAGTAGGCCACCTAAGAAAGATCAAATCAACCTAAGCTGAAAACAGGAGGTCAATGCTCTCATGTTGACCAGTATTGGGACTGTGCTTATAATTACTGGCCCAATTAGCTGCTACATTTAGAGTTTAGGAATGATCAGGAGAGACAGAGAGAGAGATAGACAGACAAACAGACAAAAGAAGCAGAGACAGAAAGAGAGACAGAGTCACACAGTGACAAAGAAAAGAAGAGGGAAAGAAGGGAAGAGAAGTTGTGTTAGAAAATGCCATAGACTTTTTAGAAAGTTCTTTTTAATTATTATTATTATTATTATTGATACTATTTTGTTCTTTTTTTTTTTTTATATATCTGGCTTTAAGATTTCCTCTTTGTAGGGAATACCTTGTATATGTAATTCTCCCTCAACTGTATCAGCAAAGATTGAAGAAGGACATCAGAATGAGTAGTGATTACAAATCCAAGAGGAAATTATGGTGGGTCATTTTTCAAGCTCAAGATTAAACATGCAATCCACCAAGTTACCAGAACCAGCAGCTTTCTCACTACGATCTCAGAGAATTATTGGTGATTCATACCACAGGGACAGACCAGGAGTCATCTTGAAACTCTTGTTACTCTAATAATCAAAATGGTAACTTGAATTTGCCCTATGGATAGGTGACCAAGGCAGGGATTATGGATTCAGGCTAGACACATAGTTTTGCCAATGTGATGCCAAAGTAGGATTGAAAATTCACAGGCTAATCTAGGGGAGGGAGTGGAGGGAGGGAAGGGAAAAGTGGTAACAGAAGTGAGTACAAGGTGGTTCTGTTATATTTTGGTTATCTAAATAGAAAAAAAAGGGGAGAAAAGAAGGAAAAAGGAACACACTAGTGGAAAAAAAAGAGACAGAAAAGAAGGGAGAACTTACTATCTTACATCATCAGTGAGGAGTTATACCCAGTGAGGAAGAATCATGGAAATGGACCTCACTTGGATCTCATTTTCATCAGTCAAAAAAGGGCAGAACCCCCACACATACATATGGAGCTCAATGTAGGAATACATTCAACTCAATAGAATGGCAAGGGAGGGGGAATAAAAGATTAGATTTGGGAAAGGATTAATCATAGGTGAAATACATTTTAACTTTGGGGAAAAGACAATGAAGATCACTCCAAAACACTGAGAATATGTGATTGAGATATGGGCAAGGAGAAGTGCAGAACAGAAGCAGATTACATCAAGCAAAAAGCACTAGTTTAGAGCACATACCTCCTATCACACTCTTCTTTTTAAAGAAGGGGTAGAGAGCAAAGAGATGAAAAAGTATTCGATATAGGGAAATAAACTATTAGTGATAATAATTAATGATAATAATATTGTGAATTTTAGAGGGATAAAATTACTTCAAATAGAAGTGGAGAGTAGAATGGCATAGAAAGCAGGATCCAAAAAGAAGTGAACAAGAAACACACTTGAAATATAAAGATATACATAAATAAAACTTACCCTTAAGAATAGTTTATCATAATTCATCTGAATTCAGAAGGCCAGGGATAGCAGTTATGATCAAACATACACACATATACCTAATAATGTAGCATCTAAATATTTAAAGGACAAGCTAAATGAATTAAGTAGAGAAATATACAATAAAACTATAATGTAATACATGATATACATATTATATGTTATATAATATATAAATACATATATATATACATATATATAACATAATAAGTATGTCCTTTTGCAGACTTAGACAAAGATAACCCCTCAAAAGCCACAACAACAAGAAAGAAGTTAGGGACCTGAACAGAATATTAGAAATGTTAGATTTGATAGATCTCTGGTAATTATTGAATGAGAACAAAAGAACTATGTCTACTTCTCTTTTTAAAAAAAATTTCCAAGTACATGTATACATATATTGTATTTAATTTATACTTTAACATATTTGACATGCATTGATCAACCTGCCATCTGGGTGGAGGGAAGGAGGGGAAAAATTAGAACAAAAGGTTTGGCAATTGTCAATGTTGAGGAATGACTGAAATAAATTATCGTATGCTAATGTAATGGAATATTATTGTTTTATAAGAAATGACAAGCACTCTGATTTCAGAAAAGCCTAAAAAACTTACATGAACTGATAGTAAATGAATTGAGTAGAACCAAGAAAACATTGTACACAGTAAGCAATAAGATTATGTGATGATCAACTGTGATGGAGTTGACTCTTTTCAACAATGACAGGATTCAAGACATAGGCATAATTGCATTTAACCCATTCAAGAGAGAGAGCTCTGTCCCATTTTTAATGATACTACTCTTTCCTCCAGTCACTTATTCTTTTTTTAATAGCTTCTTATTTTTCCAAATCCACACAAAGATAGTTTTCAGCATTCATTTTTGCAAAACCTTGTGTTCCAAATTTTTTCTCTCCTCCCCCACTGCCTCCCACAGAGAGCAAGCAATTCAATAGATTAAACATGTGCAGTAATGCTTCTAAACATATTTCCATATTCATCATGCTGTGCAAAAAAAAAAAATTTAAAAAAAGATAAAAAGGTGAAAGAAAAAATGAGAAAAAAGCCCAAGCAAACAAACAACAAAAAGGTGAAAATACTATGTTTCGATCTATATTCGGTCTCCATAATTCTCTTTCTGAATGCAGTTAGCTCTTTCCTTCACAAGTCTATTGGAGTTGTCTTGAATCCTGTCATTGTTGAAAAGAGTCAACTCCATCACAGTTGATCATCACATAATCTTATTGCTTACTGTGTACAATGTTTTCTTGGTTCTACTCAATTCATTTACTATCAGTTCATGTAAGTCTTTTAGGCTTTTCTGAAATCAGAGTGCTTGTCATTTCTTATAAAACAATAATATTCCATTACATTAGCATACGATAATTTATTTCAGTCATTCCTCAACTGATGAGCATTCATTCAATTTCCAGTTACTTGCTACTATAAAAAGGGCTGCTATAAACATTTTTGCACTTGTTGCTCCTTTCCCCTCTTTTTTTGTGTAAAACTTTTAAATAAAATATTAACAAAGAGATTATAGCAATAGATCAATAAGATCATATGCCATGATCAGGTTGGACTATTATTGGGAATGCAGAGTTATTTCATATATGTTTCATATATATAATAATATATTGGGCATTAAGAAAGTATAAAATGCTTTTGAGCCTATTTATCAAGCCTCTTAGAGGCATTATATGAATACGGGTACAAAATGCTTCTAATAGAAATAGAGGCCTAAATAATTGAAGAACTATTTTTTTCTTTATTTTAAAACTTAAATAAGAAATAGAAAAAATAAAACAGAAAAAGAAAAAATTGTCATGTTCATGGAAGAATATATAAGAAGATTCAAAATATGTCATAATAAATTTCTACTTCAAGAAAGCATATGTAATTTTAAAATATTATAATAATATAAATAATATAACAAATAAAAACATTGTAAAAATAAAATAAAAAAATATTATATTCAGAATTGCCAATTTTTGCTTCTTTATGTTTTCTTTTGTTCTCTGCCGTGCCTTTTTTACTTTGTTCTTTTTTCCCATTTCCCCAACTATATCCCCAAAGCAGGTTATTACATACAGTACATCTAAAACATGAATGTATTCATGTTTACATGCATATACATATATTTGTTCATAAATACATATACACAGATAATATAACACATACTCATACATACATACATAGACACATTTATATTTACATATATAAGCATTATCTTGTTTCCTATCCCTGCTAACTCTTTTACTTTACTTCTACCTATTAACTTGTCTTGTTATAGCTTCCTCCTCTCCTGTTAAATTTTTTATTGAGTTCAATTTTGTTTGCAACAAAATTCTGAAATTTTGACAGTTCATTGAATGTCATTTTTTTCATCAAATATTATACTTAATTTTGTTGGATATAATATTTTTGGCCGCAACCCCAGTTCTTTTGATTGTAGTCTTTTATTGTAGTTGGTAACTCTAATTGTAGCTCCAGTGTATTTGAATTGTTTTGTTGTTGTTTTTTATAAAAATTTTCTCTTTGAGATGGGGGTTTCAATATTTAGCAATAATGTTTCCATATGTTTTTTCTACAAGGATCCATTAGTGATCAGTGGGTTTTTTTTTTTTTTTTCCTATTTCTTCTTTCCTTTCTTGTTCTATCACTTCAGGATGATTTTATTTAATTATTTCTTATATTATTTTATCCAGGTTCTTTTTTTGGTCAAAGCTTTCAGATAGTGCAATATTTCTTATGTTTTTTCTTTTTTATCTGTTCTCCAGATCTGCTGTATTTTCTCATGAGATGCTTCATATTCTCTTCTATTTCTTTATTCTTTTTATTTTATTTCATTATTTCCCTGATATCAAAACTTCACTGGCTTCCCCTTGCCTAACTCTAATTTTCAGAGTCATTTTATCCTATAACACTCTGGATTTCCTTTTCTAATTTGTTTACTTTCTTTTTATAATCTTGTTTTTCTTGGATCATTTCTAATTTTTAAAAGTTTTTCTTCAGTATCTCATTTGATTTTTAAAGTCTTTTTTGACTTCTTCTATAATTTCTCTTTGGGTTGATAACCATTTAATGCTACTCTTTGGGGTAAGAGAGGACCCATCTTTTTTTACTTCAGTAGCCTCCTCTGAAGGATACTTCCCTATTCTCATAGTAACTTTCTATGATTGGGTTCTTTCTCCTTTGCAAACTCATTTTTAAAAAATAAGAGCTTGTGAGTATAATTCCTCTAATCCTTGGGTGGGGAGATAATGCATCTGTCTTTATTTCAGTTCTTCCTTCTGGCCTGGAACCCAGAATCAAGAACTCCATTCTCCTATAAGTGCCTGCAGCCAACAACTTCTGTTACACTGCTTCTACACTCACCAGGCTTGTGCTGATTCCTTCTTGTCCAGCCAGCGTGGCATCTCAGCCACACAACTAGCCATGGCATTCCTTATCAGCAAAGGTTCCCTCATTCTTCCAGGATGCAGACCCCAACTCTCTGTGCTACTTGGGAGGTAAAAGTTCATTTGGGGCTGAGGCTACTTCTGAACCCATCTAGCCCAAGGTCTCCCCACTTGCTGTTTCAGTAGAGCTAATCTAGAGATATTTACACTTCATACCAGTTAAACCTTTATCGTGGGGTCTTTCTGAGAGTCTTCTCTGGTAGCTGTAGGAGTACCCTGTTTTGCTTCAAGTCGTATTTGTTTTTCATGAGTCTACATTTGCCTAAGGCAAAACATTGTTTTGTTTGTGGGAGAAATCTGAAGAGTTTGGAATTTTCTGACCTACTCCACCATCTTCCCAGAATCTTTGGAGAACTATTAATTGTTGAGTCAATTTAAGAAAATGATAATAATATCTAAATTAACTTATTCAGTGCTATATTAATTAAAGCACCAAAAAATGTCCTTAAAGAACTAGAAAAAAAATAATATATTCATCTGGAAGGACAAGAGGTTTGCATAATTCACTGACATTTTAGGTTCAATTCAAAATCATTTTCCTGTTCTATCAATAATACTTTAGTATGTCTGCCCTCACAAAGATCCTTAAAGAATTGTTACTTTTGTCATCTTTGCTAATATAAAGGTAGAACCTCAAAATGTTTTAATTTGTATTTCCATTACTATTAGTGTTTTACAGGATGCTTTCATGTTATTGAGTTTGCATTTCTTTCTTTGAGAACTACTTATTCATATATTTTAATCATTTATATTTTTGGGAATAGCTCTTCTTCTTATATAGCTATAGCAATTCCCCATAGATCCTGGATATCAGACTTTTATCAGTTCTTCCAAAACTGTGAACTATTTTTCTTCTAATTCTTACTACATTGATTTTATTAATATAAAATATTTTAGATAATCTCTCTATGCATATTTTAAAAATTTTATGTGATGATATATCTCTTATGTGGTCAAGAACTTTTCTCTTATCCATAATTGTCTTCTTATTGGTTCCTCTAATTTATTTACTATCTTTTATATCTAGATCATATGTCCATGCTTATTGTTTAATATGTTGATTGTCAAGTAATGAGTCATTATCCCAGTAATTAACCTCAGTTTACCTAATTTAATTTGTTCCTTTATTTCTGAATCTGTATACCTAATTTGTTCTACTGATAATTTTTCTACAGTTTAACCATACCAAATAATTTTATGATTACAACTTTATAGCATAAAGTCTGGAATTTATAGGCCCTCTTCCTTTCCACTTTTTCATTATTTTTCTCAAGATTTTTGAGCTTCTGTTTCTCCCAGATTAATTCTGTCATTATTTTTTTCTTGTTCTATGAAATAGCTCTTTGGTCATTTGATTGATATACCATTTTATATAGTATTGCAATTTGTATATTAACATAATTCAAACATGAGTAGTTAATACCTCTTCCATTATTAAATTTATTTTTTCAAAAGTATTTGATACTTGTATTTGTAGATTGTAGATTCCAAATTTTATACATCTTACAGTTATTTTGAATGGAATTTTTTATGTTTTCCTGCTGTACTTTGTTGTTAATTTATAGAAAAGATGATTTTTTTTTGTGACTTCTATATCATGCTACTTTATTGAGGTTTTTCATTTTAATTAATATTTAGCATAATTTTCAGTTATTCAAGTGAACCATCATCTGTAAAAGTGATAATTTTGTTTTTGTTATATTCTTGTTTCATATTCTTGTTCATTCCTTTGAATTATTTATTTTATTGCAATAGCTGACAGTTTTATATCTATGAAATTTGTTTTATGTTGTATTTTGTGATTGCAAATGAAAAAATTTAAACTTCATAAACCCTTTAAGTGCTTCTTTTTGTATTCTGAATTATCTTTTTTTTTCATGTAGTTCTGTTACTTTAGCTAAAACATTGAACATTCTTTTCCTGTTTGCATTACTTTAAGAAACCTATGTTTTTAGGATATTTAGGATATTTTCACTCTTGCTAACTATAATCCTTCCATATGTTATCAGCCTTTTCTGTGATTGCTATAGCCAAAAAAATGTTGTTTGTTAATAATAATAATGATAGATAACATTTACTGTTTTATAGTCATTGTGTTAAGCCCAATACAAGCATTATCTTATTTGATTCTCATAACAACTCTGGGATACAGGTGTTAATATTGTGCCCATTTCACAGATGAGGAAAATGAGGCAAACAGAGGTTCAGTGATTTGTCCTTGGTTAAACAGGGAGGAAGTATTTGAAGTCATATTTGAATTTAGGTCTTTCTGATTCCAAGTCTGGCATTCTATTCATAGCATCACTTAGCTGCCCTAATTTTTAGTAATAAGATTCCAAACTTAGATTTGTGTACCTAGACAGCAAACATGGACGTTAATCACAATTTGACCTCCATTCATATGTCCTTTCAAAACTCAAGGTCTAAATGGCATTGAGATTTCTGAGTAGAAATTTAGTGGAGTTGTTTACATGTGGTACATCAACTCTCACCTTACAAATTTTCTCTCATGCTATCTCACATTTTGTTACATTCCCATGTTAACCATGTCCTTTATACTTGTTTTAAAATCCTAAAAAGCCTCACTCACCTAATTATAATCTATTAGCCTTTGTCATTTATTCATTTATTACCATATTCAGTTCCTTCGCACCTAATTAAGGAGTTCAAAGATATATACAACCCATAATAGTATATATTTAATAAGTAATTTTTATTCACTATCTTTAAATGTCAGGCAAGTCTATAAAACTATGCATTATCCATGGATTCTGGTTTTCTTGTCTTCCTCATGAGAATATAAGCTTCTTGAATGCAGGGACTACACTGCTTTTGTCTTTGTGTCCCTGGCCATTAGCAAATACATGGCACATAATAGGTTCAAAATTAATATTGTTAATTGGGGCAGCTTGGTGGAGCAGTGGATAGAGCACTATCCCTGAAGTCAGGAGGACCTGAGTTCAAATATTGTCTCAGACATTTAACACATCCTAGCTATGTGATCCTGGGCAAGTCACTTAACCCTAATTGCCTCAAGGGAAAATATTTTTAATTGATTGATTGATCTGAATTGGTGGAGGGAGTTTTTACACCAAAGAAATAATAGATCTTTGATATATTGGTATATTCAAACAGACATATACAGCTATTTTCCAATGACAGTGTCTGATGCTATAATAATTTTTGTCAGTTTAATAAAAATGTTCTCTGAATATAACTCGGACTTGAATAACTTTTAAATAGTTTTTATAATATTGGAATTAGTTGTTATTAAATGCTGGTAAAATTCAGTTGTGATCCATGTGGTCCTGGTGATTTTTTCCTTAGGAAACTCATTAGGAAACTTGTTCAAAAGTAATTTTCTCATTTGACTACCAACCAAATGAACTAAAACTCCTTTCACTGTATCACTCTTTGATTAAATGTTTAAATTTGACGGTATTTGTCTGTTGAGATTCAGTCATCATTCTAAATAAAAATTAAAAGGAGCATAGATATCAACAAAGTCATGTGATTAAGCAAGTTAGGTTTTGTCAAAGGCGATGTCAAAGAAATAGGTAACAATTCAATAGAGTGTTTTAGTTGTCAATAAACTTAAAAAACTTTCCCAATAAGTAATTTGAGGACAACTGAAATTTGATAGTACTATCTGTTAATTCTCACTTGCTAACATTTTCCTTTATCATTGTTCTTTTACAACTTTCTATGTGTCTTGTCCAATGTTTTTTCTCAAAGACATATTCAGTCACAAACCCTATTCCATGCATTAGCTATTCAATAAATGTTACTATTAAAGTACAAATCTGTTTTCAATAATCCAGTATTTGATTTAAAGTTATATTACACAATAAGTGCATTTGATTAAATTTAATTGGTAACATTTGTATTTAAATTAAATAATTTCAAAATATAGAGTATTATATGTCAAAATACTATATCAAAATATAAAATATCATTAAGTCTCATATTATTTACTTTTTCCAATCTAATCATAGTGTGTATTTTTTTGCATTATATTGTAAAGTTTTTTATAGGTCACTTTATACTTTTAAGATGTATTTGTTTTGAGTCAAAATATTTTATAACATTAATGTATGACAATTTATTTAACCATTTTCCAATTGCCAGAAGCTGAGGTTGCTTCTGCTTTGGAATGATACATAATACTGCTACAAAAGTCTTTAAACTGGTAGCTTTTTTTCTTGTTTACTTTTCATAATACTTCCAGGACATAATGCCAACAATGGGATTATTGATTGTATCAAAGGTGATTATTTTTATATATTCTTTTATCTAACATTGTTTTCCAAATAGATTTTTCAAGTTTGCAATTCCATAAGCAATAAATGAGTGTACCTGTTTCTCCATAAATCTACCATCATCTTTTCATTGCTTTTAATTATTTGTGCAATTTTAATAGGAGAGATTACATCAAGGTTGTTTTAATTTGCATCTGATTTATGCTTAGTGAAATTGAGCATTTTTTTCAAGTGATTATTAACAAATTTTTTATCTTCTTTTGAAAATTGTTTATTTCCTTTGATTATATGTGGATTATTCATAAGGAATTACCACTTTGAACATCTAACAGTTTCTTATATATTTTAGATGTCAAATTGTTTTTAATATATACTATTTTTTATAAATATTTTCCTTTTGATTTTAGATTATTTTTGGTTATATATATATTATAAATTTTGTTCTAGTCAAACATATCAGTATGATTCATAAGAATTTCAATTTGTTGAATCAAACAAAAAAGCTTTCCTTCATGATTTAGAGAAATATTTTATTTAACTTTCTTCCACCCTTTAAAAAATCTTACAATATTTAAATATATTATCCAGTTGGAGTTTTCTAGCTTCTGTGATCTAAGAAATGATATAATCACATGGTGATATAATCCTTCATTAAATCCATAGTTTTTTCTGAATTAGCAGGGTTTAGGTACTGAATCATCCTGTAAATTGTGATAATGATTAATGCCTTATTAGTCTTCTATTGTTGGTGAAGAAAACTATAAAATAGAATGGAAAATGAGGGACTTCCGGCCAAGATGGCGGTGTGGAGGCAGACAGCTGCTTGAGCTCCTCGTTTTCTCTCAAGACTTACTTCATGACAAGCCTCAGAGTTAATGCTTGACCAGAAAAGAAACCCACAAATAATCACCAAGAGAAGACATCCTTGAAATTCACCAGAGAAGGTCTGTGTTTGCTCGGGGGAGGGTCGAACAGACTGGGCTCAGACTGAGGGCAGACAGCCAGAGCGAGACAGGCAGCTCACACAGCTCAGACCCGAGGGGGAGGGGTACGATCTCTGCCGTGGCTGTGAAAAGGCTTTTACCCCAGTGTGGATGTTCCGTCTTGGCAGCAAGCCAGGAGCAGCAGAGAAGGTGTAAACACTGGAGGTGAAGATTAAAACCCCCAGAAAGCTAGCGTCTCTCAGAACCCGGCCACCCCCAACCCCCACCTGGACTGACTCAGCGGGTTCTCAGAGCCTCAGCTTGCAGACTTGGTGCAGCCATCACTTTCCTATTAGTGGCCCTCTACTGCCCTCCCCCCCAGTCTGTGGAGGAAACCCATTAACACCATCCAGCCCCATCCCCCCCAAAAAACAGACCAATTGTTTCTCTTGTCAATTTGTTTTCTTCGATTAGGCTCTTGACAAAATGAACAAATAATTCAAAAGGGCTCTAACCATTGACAGCTTCTGTATGGAGAGAGAGCAGACTTCAAATGCTGAGGAGATTAGGAACAGACTGTCCCCAGATGTATCCCCTGGGAGGGATATAAGCTGCTCCTCAATACAAAAGAATCTCATAGAGGAAATCAAAAAGGCTCTCACAAAAGAGCTAGAAGAGAAATTGGAAAAGGAAAGGGAACCTTGGAAAGAGAGCCTGGAGAAGTTATCCAGAGTAGATAAAGAGATCAAATCATTGAGAAATAAAATTAGTGAATTAGAAAAGGCAAACAACTCCAAGGAAAACAGGATTAGTGAGCTGGAAAAGGTAAACAACTCCAAGGAAAACAGGATTAATGAGCTGGATAAAGAAATCAGCTCTCTAAAAAATAAAATGGAAAAAAATTCCATAGAAGAAAAAAACTCACTTAAAAACACAATTGGACAATTACAAAAAGATATAAAAAAAGTGAGTGAAGAAAATACATCATTGAAAATTAGACTGGAACAAGTAGAAATGAATGACTCAAGGAGAAACCAAGAGGGAGTCAAGCAAAACCAGAGAAATGAAACAATTGAAAAGAATGTCAAGTACCTGATTAGAAAGACAACAGACCTGGAAAACAGATCCAGGAGAGACAATTTGAGAATAATTGGACTCCCTGAAAAATTTGAGGAAAAAAAGAGCTTGGACACCATTTTCGAGGAAATTATCAAAGAGAACTGCCCAGACGTTCTGGAAACAGAGGGTAGAATAGACATTGAAAAAATTCATCGATCACCTACTGAAAGGGACCCTAAAATCAAAACGCCAAGAAATATAGTGGCCAAGTTCAAGAACCATCAGACAAAAGAAAAAATATTGGAAGCTGCTAGAAAAAATCAATTCAGATATGGAGGAGCCACAATAAGGATAACCCAGGATCTAGCAGCGTCCACATTAAAAGAACGCAGGGCCTGAGAACATGATATTCCGAAAGGCTAAGAGAACTTGGTATGCAGCCAAGAATAACTTAGCCCAGCAAGAATGAGCATCGTTTTTCCAGGGAAGAAGATGGACATTTAACGAAATAAATGAATTCCATCTATTCTTGATGAAAAAACCAGACCTACATAAAATGTTTGATCTTCAAATACAGAACTCAAGAGATTTCTATAAAAGGTAAAAAGAAATCTTGAGAACTATACCTTCTGCCAAAAAAATATGTAAAGAACATATGTACCAATTTGTCTTAGAAACTAGAGGTAGAAAGGAAATTATTATCATAAAAAAGTGTAAAGTGGTGGTACTACATCTCATGAAGAGGCAAAGGTAACCTATTATATCTGAGAGAAAGAAAGGAGGGAGATGAACATAGTGTGTATCAATAGACATATTCGATTTATGGTGAAACTTCTTCCACTTCATTGAAAAGTGAAAGGGAAGGAGTAAACTAAGGGGAAGGGAATACAGAAATTGTGAGGAAAAGGGGTAAAATAAGGGGAGGAACTTTAAGGTGGGGGAGGGATCCTAAAAAGGGAGGGCTGTGAAAAGCAAGTAGTGTTCACAAGTTTAATACTGGGTAGGAGGGTAAGAGGGAAGGAAAGGGGAAAAGCATAAGCAGGGGTTAATAGGATGGCAGGCAATATAGAATTAGTCCTTCTAACCATAAATGTGAATGGGGCAAACTGCCTCATAAAGAGGAAGCAGTTAGCAGACTGGATTAAAAGTCAGAATCCTACTATATGTTGTTTACAGGAAACACACCTGAAACAAGGTGATACATTCAAACTAAAAGTAAAAGGGTGGAGTAGAATCTATTATGCTTCAGGCAAAACCAAAAAAGCAGGAGTAGCCATCCTCATCTCAGATCAAGCAAAAACAAAAATTGATCTAATTAAAAGAGATAAGGAAGGGCATTATATCCTGCTAAAGGGTAGCATCAATAATGAAGCAGTATCAATATTAAACATATATGCACCAAGTGGTGCAGCATCTAAAGTCTTAAAAGAGAAATTAAGAGAGCTGCAAGAAGAAATAGATAGCAAAACTATAATAGCGGGAGATCTCAACCTTGCACTCTCAGAATTAGATAAATCAAACCACAAAATAAATAAGAAAGAAGTCAAAGAGGTAAATAGAATACTAGAAAAGTTTGATATGATAGATCTTTGGCAAAAGCTAAATGGAGACAGAAAGGAGTATACTTTTTCTCAGCAGTTCATGGAACTTATACAAAAACTGATCCTATACTAGGGCATAAAAACCTCAAAATCAAATGCAGTAAGGCAGAAATAGTAAATGCATCCTTTTCAGACCACAATGCAATCAAAATTACATTTAATAAAAATCCAGGGGAAAACAGACCAAAAAATAATTGGAAACTAAATAATCTTATACTAAAGAATGATTGGGTAAAACAGCAAATCATTGACATAATTAATAACTTCACCCAAGAAAATGACAATAATGAGACATCATACCAAAATGTGTGGGATACAGCCAAAGCAGTAATAAGGGGAAGTTTTATATCTCTACAGGCCTACTTGCATAAAATAGAGAAAGAGAGGGCCAATGAATTGGGCTTACAACTAAAATTGCTAGAAAAGGAACAAATTAAAAACCCCCAGACAAACACAAAACTTGAAATTCAAAAAATAAAAGGTGAGATTAATAAAATTGAAAGTAAAATAACTATTGAATTAATTAATAAAACTAAGAGTTGGTTCTATGAAAAAACCCAACAAAATAGACAAACCCTTAGTAAACCTGATTAAAAAAAGGAAAGAGAAAAAGCAAATTGTTAGTCTTGAAAATGAAAAGGGTGAACTCACCACTAATGAAGAGGAAATTAGAACAATAGTTAGGAGCTACTTTGCTCAACTTTATGCCCATAAATTTGATAACTTAAATGAAATGGAAGAATACCTTCAAAAATATAGCTTGCCCAGATTAACAGAGGAAGAAGTAAGTAGTCTAAATAGTTCCATCTCAGAAAAAGAAATAGAACAAGCTATTAACCAACTTCCTAAGAAAAAGTCTCCAGGTCCAGATGGATTTACATGTGAATTCTACCAAACATTTAAAGATCAACTAACTCCAATGCTATGTAAACTATTTGAAAAAATAAGGATTGAAGGAGTCCTACCAAATTCCTTTTATGACACAGACATGGTACTGATACCTAAACTAGGCCGATCGAAAACTGAGAAAGAAAACTATAGACCAATTTCCTTAATGAATATTGATGCTAAAATCTCAAATAAGATATTAGCAAATAGACTTCAGAAAATCATCCCCAGGATAATACACTATGACCAAGTGGGATTTATACTAGGAATGCAGGGCTGGTTTAATATTAGGAAAACTATTAGTATAATTGACCATATTAATAATCAAATTAATAAAAACCATATGATCATCTCAATAGATGCAGAAAAAGCATTTGATAAAATCCAACATCCATTCCTACTAAAAACGCTTGAGAGTATAGGAATAAATGGACTATTCCTTAAAATAATAAGGAGCATATATTTAAAACCTTCAGTAAACATCATATGTAATGGTGATAAACTAGAATCTTTCCCTGTAAGATCAGGAGTGAAACAAGGTTGCCCACTATCACCATTACTATTCAATATAGTACTAGAAACTCTAGCCTCGGCAATAAGAGCTGAGAAAGAGATTCAAGGAATTAGAGTAGGAAATGAGGAAATCAAATTAACACTCTTTGCAGATGACATGATGGTATACTTAGAGAACCCCAAAGACTCTGCTAAAAAGCTATCAGAAATAATTCAGAATTTTAGCAAAGTTGCAGGATACAAAATAAATTCATATAAATCCTCAGCATTTTTATACATTACCAACACAATCCAACAGCAAGAGATACAAAGAGAAATTACATTCAAAATAACGGTTGATAGTATAAAATATTTGGGAATATATCTACCAAAGGAGAGTCAGGAATTATATGAGCAAAATTATAAAACACTTGCCACAAAAAATAAAGTCAGATTTAAATAATTGGAAAGACATTCAGTGCTCTTGGATAGGCCAAGCGAATATATTTAAGATAACAATACTCCCTAAACTAATCTATTTATTTAGTGCTATACCAATCAGACTTCCAAGAAACTATTTTAATAACCTAGAAAAAATAACAACAGAATTCATATGGAACAACAAAAGGTCGAGAATTTCAAGGGAAGTAATGAAAAAAAAAATTAAGTGAAGGTGGTCTAGCTGTACCTGATCTAGAACTGTATTATAAAGCAACAGTCACCAAAACCATTTGGTATTGGCTAAGAAATAGACTAGTTGATCAGTGGCATAGGTTAGGTTCACAGGGCAAGATAGTGAATAAAAATAGCAATCTAGTGTTTGACAAACCCAAAGATCCCAACTTTTGGGATAAGAATTCATTATTTGACAAAAACTGCTGGGAAAACTAGAAATTAGTATGGCAGAAAGTAGGCATGGACCCACATTTAACACCACATACTAAGATTAGATCAAAATGGGTCCAAGATTTAGGCATAAAGAACAAAATCATAAATAAATTGGAGGAACATGGGATGGTTTACCTCTCAGACTTGTGGAGGAGGAAGGAGTTTGTGTCCAAGGGAGAACTAGAGACCATTATTGATCACAAAATAGGAAATTTTGATTACACCAAATTAAAAAAGTTTCTGTACAAACAAAACTAATGCAAACAAGATTAGAAGGGGAGTAACAAATTGGGAAAACATTTTTACAGTGAAATGTTCTGATAAAGGCTTCACCTCCAAAATATACAGAGAATTGACTTTAATTTATAAGAAAACAAGCCATTCTCCATTTGATAAATGTTCAAAGGATATGAACAGACAATTTTCAGATGATGAAATTAAAACTATTTCCACTCATATGAAAGAGTGTTCCAAATCACTGTTGATCAGAGAAATGCAAATTAAGACAACTCTGAGATATCATTACACACCTGTCAGATTGGCTAAGATGACAGGAACAAATAACTATGAATGTTGGAGGGGCTGTGGGAAAACTGGGACACTGATGCATTGTTGGTGGAGTTGTGAAAGAATCCAACCATTCTGGAGAGCAATCTGGAATTATGCCCAAAAAGTTATCAAAATGTGCATACCCTTTGACCTAGCCATACTACTACTGGGCTTATATCCCAAGGGAATACTAAAGAAGGGAAAGGGACCTGTATGTGCCAAAATGTTTGTGGCAGCCCTTTTCATAGTGGCTAGAAGCTGGAAGATGAATGGATGTCCATCAATTGGAGAATGGTTGGGTAAATTATGGTATATGAATGTTATGGAATATTATTGTTCTGTAAGAAATGACCAGCAGGACGAATACAGAGAGGCTTGGAGAAACTTACATCAACTGATGCTAAGTGAAACGAGCAGAACCAGGAGATCATTATACACTTCAAAAATGATACTGTATGAGGATGTATTCTGATGGAAGTGGATATCTTCAACATAGAGAAGAGCTAATCCAATTCCTATTGATCAATGATGGACAGAATCAGCTACTTCCAGAAAAGGAACACTGGGAAATGAGTGTAAACTGTGAGCATTGTTTTCTTTTTTGTTTGTTTGTTTGTTTTGTTTTTTGTTTTGTTTCTCTTCCCAGATTATTTTTACCTTGTGAATACAATCCTTCCTTTGCAACAACAACAACAACAAAATTCGGTTCTGCACATATATATTGTACTTAAGATATACTATAAGATATTTAATATGTATGGGAATGCCCGCCATCCAGGGGAGGGGGTGGAAGGAAGGAGGGGAAAAACTGGGAACAGAAGGGAGTACAAGGGATAATGTTGTAAAAAAAAAATTACCTATGTATATGTACTGCCAAAGAAAATGTTATAATTATAAAAATTAATTTTAAAAATGCTTTAAAAAATTTAAAAAAAAGAATGGAAAATGATCCTAAATTAAAGATAATTTCCCCTCAAAAAGATTATGTAAGACATTAAAACATTTGTTGCAAATACACAATATGAAGATAAATTATTTATCATATTACATATTTTTCTTATGAATTACCATTTAGAAATATTTATAATTTGTCTAACATTTTTATTCTTTTCACCATTTTCATTTTTCTTTTACCTTTACTGCCTTCAGTGTATTCAACTTCTTCTTTGATATCAAAGAAATCATCTTTGTTTTTTTTTCCATGAGATTTTAAATTCAATATTTCTTAAATTCTTGAAATTCAGTTTCTGGATTTAGCCAATTCCAGGATGTTTTGTAAATTACAAAATAGTTCCTACAGTTACTATCTGTCATCATTAGATACCACTTTCACAAATGAATTTAATGAATCCTATTGTTCTTGAAGTTAAACTACTTGGGAAGGAACTTTATCTTCCACTTAGATCTGAAAAGAGAATTTTAAGCTAATCTAATTTCTTTCAAGGGTAAAGGGACAAATGATATTTGCAAAAAAAACCCATACCAAATATAAATAGTTCGAACCTCTTTTTCAAGACAACCTTTAGAACTTCTGACTCCAATAATCTAGTAAATATGTATGTGATCTCTTTGATGAAAGTATTTTCTATCTTGTTATCCTTTGCAACAGATATTGGAGATAAAGTGCACTTATTTTCATGATGATCTTTTTGTTTATTTTCATAAGTAAGACCACAAAGCAAAATAACTATGTAGTCTATGAAATGGTATTTCTTTTTTAACTTTAGGCATAGAATGAAATAACTTCCATGAAATCTTTAATTTATCTGCTCAAAAAACTCCTGTAAGTCATTCTTCCATTTGGTACAGTTTCCTTGTGTCTGTTTTTTTTGTTTGTTTGTTTCATTCATAGCAAAAAATTAATATCAATAAAGTTTAGTTCCTTCACTAACATGTAAATTGTCATTGTCCAATTATTGTTGTTGGAAAAGGATTTCATGTTTGTAGTACTAAGAGTAAAATTTATTTTTACAGACAGTTTAAAGTGAATCTTAGCTCCCCCTACTCCCTTTTCTGTCACTCCTATATTTCTTGAAGAAGCAGAAAGAGATTATAATGGACTGAGGGGCAATTAGCACTTGCCTTTGTTTCATGGGTAGTTATGGCCAAAGAAATCATTCCTGACAACTTACTGTTAATCATCCTTTGCATTTTTTGCTTAGAATGATCCTAGATAGAAATAAGCTATTTATAACTTTGTAGTCACTTTCTAGCTTGATAGAACTGGCTGGAACTTGTACTTTGCAGATATAGTCTCCAATCATGCCTGTATGATATAGTGGGGCCGCAGAGATTTATATCTCTGTGGAGATGATTTAAATGAGTTGAAAAGAATTAAGACAAATATTAGTATTTTTGAAATAAACACTTTTCTTTAGCATAAGAAATTAATTTCTGCCCAGAAATAAATTTGGGCTTTATCTACCTTGTTGTAATACTTTATTATGTCCTTTTAAAAAAGCAAACTTATTTTGAATAGTGTTATTAGGTCAGAAAACTTCAAGATAATGTCTATTTTAATAACACAACATTGAGTATCACTATTTTCATTTGTCCAACCAATATTTTGTTTACAAAATATCTTCATTAATAGTTTTCTATTTGTCTGGTCCTTAATGGCCATCAGGCTGCAGTTATTATCATCCAGGTGATGAATCTTCTTATCTACAAATTATTTCTAGATCATGTGTGGGCAGCATGATTGCTGATCCTAACTAATGAACATATTTTGCTTAATTTTTGTTACTATTTTCTAATTTGAGGTGGGTAGTCCAAAACCAATTAATTCTCTGCCAGTTCTACAGTCCTTTGTTGCATTTTTCTTTTGTCACTACAGATGCTTATGACTCTTAATGTATGGCTTTAAATAACATCGATATTCAAGATGTGCTTATATAAAGCTATCTACTCTTTGCTTCATCTTTTAGGTAAACTAGAGCTGCTAATTATGTTCAAAAATCTAGGTCAGATGTTCACAACATGAATTCATTTACCTCAACAAAATTGCTAATACTCAAGCTGTCATTAGGCTAAAAGGGAAAAAAAAAAAGCCAAGAACCTTCAAAAACATTTTAAAAGAATGGTTGCAAGCATCTACTAGTTAGATACACACATTTATTTCAGAAAGCTTTTTTTCCCCCTTCGTCACCCATATTTTAGAGTGAAAACATATAGGATCTGGTTCTTTGTTAACTGCAAATGGTCCCTTAAAAATTGTTTATTTTAAAATTTAAAAATTACTCTTTCATTGGATTCACCAAATGGAAAGCAATGAATCAAGCAATCAACTAATATTTATTAAACAACTATTCTATATGAGGCACTGTGCTTGTCTTGATGAAATTAGAGGAAAAATAGTTTCTGCCATCTAGAAGTTTATATTCTTTTGGGAAAGACAATATATACATAAGTAAATATATACAAAATAGTTGTAAAATAATTACAATTTAGTTGGGAGGAAAGGCATTAGCAGCTAGGTGACTCCACAAAGAAAGAAGATATTCCACTTGATCTTTGAAAGAAATCAGAAATTATAAAAGGTAAGAATAAATTCCAGGGATAAAGAGGATGGAGATAGGAGATGGAATGTTTTCTTTGAGGAATAGCAAAAAGACAAGTTCAATTAGACTATAGAGTATGTAAAGCATAGTTTTACATATTATAATTTGGGAAGGGTTATTGGAATGAAGTTTGACTCTTTAGATTCATAAAGATTAGCATTTTCTGAGAATATCATAAAACTCCAAAATTTCTCCTAAATTTCCTCAGTCACAGTCTGTTTGTGGTTGAGATTTTGGCATATGAGTGAATGAGTGGGAAGGTGAGTGAATGAACAGGTAAATATTTATATAAATTTATCATGACACAGCGTAGCCTTAACTTCACAAAAATATAGTGCATGTTAGGAAATCTCTTTTTTTCTCTCCTTTATCCATATAATACATGTAATATTTATTGCCATATATGACTCATTAATCATCAGTAACCCTAATTTAACAATAAATTTGTTATTTAACAATAAATGGCCAGGTGCTTTATTGAAGAGTAATTTAAGGTGTTGTTTTTAATCATGTACAATTCTTGAAGCTGAGTTATGAAGTAAGTAGAGTTAGCAAAATGTTCTCTGTTGTTTAGATTATGTGTATGAGTTAACAAAAATAAATTGAAAATTGCTGAATATATTTAAAATTCTAGTTAATATACATATCTATTTGATTTATTAGAATGATAATCTTTCTGCATACAAGATATATATATATATATATATATATATATATATATATATATATATATATATATATATATATATATAGTTGGCCTAACTAATATAAAGATGGTATGATTTGCATATGGTATGGATAGATATCTAATTTGGGATTTAGACCATTACTCTCCAAGGAAGATTGAAATGTCTGTCTTTGTGGAAGAAAGGAGGGAACTTTTTCCTTTCCTTGCCTATATCCAAAAGGGGTATTGAATTAAAATTATATCTATCCATCATATCCGAAATATTGGTAACTTAACAATATAGTACTTTGGGGAGCCCAAGATCAATGTTAATTTTCCTGAATGCTGTTAAGAGAAGGCTAATTCTTGGCAAACCACTGCTGGCTTAGCTTCCTCCCACTAAACTACTTAAATAGAAGACCATTATGAATAGCTAATATACATTTTTAATAAATTAAACAGCACACAGAAGTTAAAAAAGTTATACGGATTAGACTATCACCTCTCTCTTCCCAAATACACAAAAATAAAGGAACAGTTTAGCTGAGAGTTAAAACAACTCAATTTGAAAATGGGCCACAGTCTCACCAAGGTGAGTTGACTTCTAGCAATCTCTAGGTTTATGATTATTAGAAGCTAAAGGACATGTTACAGGCTCTTCATAGTCTGTGGTTTTAAGGGTGCCAGGCATCCAATCAAAAGTTTATGCTAAGTCTTTCAAAATCCTCCATGTATCTCCAAAGAGGAAATCCCTTTTCAAGTGTGTGTTGCTGTACTACTCAATGTTTTGTCAAATAATTAAGTTACATTTCCCTTCATGTAGCACAAAGATCACAGGATTGTCTCTCAGAAAAACTATCCATGGCTTAGATAGAAGAGGGGTTACATGTAGAAGAATATATATATATATATATGTATATATACATATACATATACATACATACATATACATACATACACACACACACATATATATATATATATATTTAGGATTTTAGATTAAAAACCTCCAAAATCTGCCCTTTGATTGTGGTAGGTCTTTGATATTTCCTAAGTCCTTAAAACTCTTTAACTCTTTAAGGCAACCTTAGGTTTAAAAGAAACCCTTTAAGACTATTAGTTTCAGATAAACTAATGATCTGATTTGGTAGATGTTTCCTAAATGGGAGTTCTCTAAACAGATAAAATTATAATTGCATAAAAAGTTCTATTTTATAAATAGAAATTTAAGTAGCTATCTTTAGGATTTTACCTACAGAGGAAACAGAGGTTAAAAATTCTAATTCTATTTCTCTGTGAGACACCAAAAATAGGATGTCTGCATCGATATAGGGTTGTGACTAAGACAAACCACACACTGTTGCATGTCCTTAATTGCATGCATTTCAAGATTTGAGTTTTTTTAGAAAGCTATTAAAATGGGAAAAGAGGTCCTCCTGTATGATTTGGAGTTTAAATTAAAAGCTTCCAGCTATTTTAGTATTAATTTGCATTTAGGAGAGAATTATTTTCACTTATTTTTATTTGGAATTATTTGACTTATAGATTTGATTATTTATGAACAGTCATGTAAATGAGTATATATCTTTGTTTGTAGAAACATATCAATTAATAGTATTACAGAAATATATTAGAACTTGACAATGCCTTAGAGATCTAGTGTGATCCAGACAACCCTCACATTTTTTGGATGAGGAAACAGACCCAGAGCAAACCAGATAAAAGTTGCTATCAGTGAGACAAAACTTTTCATAAATGTTGTTTCACTTACATATGAATTTCATGCTATTTTGTGTTTGAGAAAATTTCAAGTAGATAAGTAACCTCTCTCTATATATATGTATATGTATACATGTATGTATGTATGTATGTATGTATGTGTATATATATATATGTATAGGGAGAAATAGGTTTTTAATTTTCCATTCTAATATATCAGCTTTTCCTGTCTCTCTCTGGTAGTAATCAATCACTCTTTCTCTTTTACTATTTTGTATTCCTTAATTTCTGATTTCAAGTTACTGAGGATACCTGCTAATGGCAATTACAGAAACAGAGAGTTGTATACATAGCTCTTATAATTTCCCACAGCTTTTCCATGATCCATGCCAAGGATCTTATAAAACAAAAAACACTCTGTTTTTCAGAAAGAAAAATTCTGTCCTTTAGGGCAGAAAAGAAACTATTTTTTTTTGTACCTGGGGCAGATATAGCAAAATTCACCTTCAAACACAGCTGAGGAGGCTGAGAAGGATGTTTCATAGATACCCATTGGGTGTCATACACCTTGGCTGAAGTTACAAAGGGTACTATAAAAACTGTCGAATTTCCTAAATGTAGTACCTAAGACAAAGCCCCAGTTACTTAATCTTTTTGTGGTTCTGAGAAAAAGTGGCATTAGAAGGGAAATGATACCCAAACAAATTTAGCAAAGTGGTTTCTCAAAAATGCTTTCAACTTATTTATATAACTGTATATTGTATATTCATACCATACATACAAATTATATGGCCAGATATACAATTTTTAGGATGAAGAGTCTAAAAAGACTTTCTTCAAAGTTGAAGCTAAATCCAAAATAGGTTTTTTTTCATCTAAAAGATTTACTGGTATGCAAGACATGTGCCTGCACTGATGCTTTGTGAAAAATCAGGTTTATGCATTATTTATCTTTCTAAACATTTCATCACAGCTATTGAAACTTCAAAAAAGCTATAAGCATTTGTTCTCAAAATGCTTATTTAAAATAAGGCCAAGTTTACTCTTCTAGTACATCTCTTTCCCCCATAATTGAGTTTTCAATTGAGTTTTAACTTCTCTCAAGTGAAAATCAGATGATCTTTATCTGTCAGTTCTGATATATATATATATAAGTTCCTTTATTATAATTTATGAAAAGCTCTCAGCTACCTTGGTGGGATCTCACCAAGGAGATGATAAGGCAGCAAGATGGTGAAATGTACTTAAGTTGTATAGCATCATGAAGTGATCAAGTATGGTAGATTTTAAACACACAAAAGAAATTGTGGAACTATTCTATGGATAGGTGCTATGCTATATAGCATTTTGGTGCAAATTATATGGTATTTCTTGTTATTTCTTTTCAGTCTAAAGTGACTGGCAACACTTCTGAAATCACTTGCTCCTTTTTGAGTGGCATTTCATTAAAAATCCCAGACTAAAACCCCACTTTTACACCTTTATTAAAAACTATAGTCTATATCAAAACTGTCCTCAACTGTGGGTTGTTTGTATTTATGTCTTCATATTAACTACTTTTCAATTGCATTGAGAAAATCACTTTGAGTTTTTCAATTGCTTCTTGAATTCTAAAAGAAACAGATGTCAAAAATAAGTTTATAGTGGTGACTGGTTGCTTCAGTAGGTGTAAAATCAATTTGTAACTTCTGTTTAGGAAAAAGGGATCTGCCAAACTACCCACTGTTACTTTGATTATTGATTTTTGCTAGCAAGAGTATATCAACTTTCAAGGAGGAAAGTTTGTTCTTTAAGCAAAATAATTTGATGAAATTTATAATGTCAAGCATATAGTGTGCCACACTTAATTCTTTAAAAGAAGTTAGACTTTTCCAACTTTGCAGAGCTATGGAAACAGGCTATAAATTGATTGAAACATCCATTAATTTCATTTATAATCTATCTTTTACTTATAAATAGAATGATTTAGCAAATACTCTTAACAACATAATAATTGATTTATACTATTAGTAAACCGTCTACAATGAAAGAGTAAATGATGTCATTCAAAGTACTGATAATAGTGAATAAAAAGGAAGCAAGGCACTATTCAAATGATAGCAATATTCTCTAAAACAAATATGTTGCCTTCTTTTTATAATAATTCCTTTTAAAACACTTTTAAAGAAATTTCTAAACTATTTTAAATAAGATTAAGGTAGATAAATTCACTTTCTAACAACATTATGATTAGTTGTTTTGTCTGTTGTATTAAAAAAAAAAAGATGATGCCTAATTTGCAAATATTGAAACAGGGCCATGTTAGGGTGGTTAAGTTCTTGTTTACATGTGTCAAGCAATTTAATATGTTTGTCATGTAGAATATTTTGTTAAAAAATAATGATAACTGGAAGAACATGGTTCTTGTGAACATGCAAAAAAAATAGTAAAACTAAAGGCAAAGTATTAACGGCCTGAATTTGAAAACAAAACTGTTATATTGAAGTGTAGCCAACTAAGTAAAAACAAATGGTTGGGGGGGTACCCTACTGAGTGGATAAGGTTATTTTGGATCTACCTGAAGGGGGGGAAGGCGAGAAGAGCCATTTGAGAGCAGTTCTGCTTTCTGCCTCTTTTGTTCTTGCCAGGGTGCCCATTTTTAAAGTATTCAAACAAAGAACCACAAACCGCCAGTCACACCATAATACCAGCTTGTGTTTACATTTTCAGCTCTCCAGATCGTGATCCTATTCAGTGCACACAGAGCGAGTGCTCGTGTACACGCGCCCATCCGCCATCAGGAGAACTGAAACTGTAAACACAAGCTGGTATTTTGGTGTGATCACACTAATATGGCGGGTTGTGAGGTCAAGGGGTGGAAGGTGAATTATGGATTCAGAATTTCCTTGCTTTTGTCAGTTTAAGTCAGGCTGCTTACACAGTAGCTGTTTTTCATACTTGAATAACTCAGCTATTTTAAAGAATTATGGGTTCACTGTACTTAATTAAAGATGTTATATTGGAGAATTGTCTTCTGAGGGAAGTAGTGGACCTATTATCACAATGAAGTATGTAAAATGAAGCTAGAAAAAGTACTAAAAGTCATATCCAGAGCCATGAAATTGACTTCATATTGACCTAGGGGAAAGTAATGACTGTAGTCATAGAAATACTTCTCCTCAAACTTTTATATCTAAAAAATAAACCATTTATTTGGCATGTTTCACTATTAAAATTTCTTTTAGTTAGAAAATAAAGCTTTAAAAAAGTGTCCAGGATGTCTAAGAGTCATCCACCCACTGTAAAGAAAGATAAACTGAGTTTCAAATTGAATTTAGAATGATGTTGTCAATTTGCAACTCAACAGAACACCATAACTGTTAATATAAGTCATAAGTTTAAGCATAAGTTATAGATGGCAAGAGCCAATACACTTTTAAATGAAATGAGACTAGTTGGGCTCTTTAAGATCATCTCATCATTTAAGGTCTTAGAATATAATAAAAATATCTCAGATTTCACTAGTAATCAAATAAGATAGTCCAATTCCTTCTTTCAAAATCTTACCCAGATCATTGGCATCAAATTCACAAATGTTGTAGTTCTGTAGAAGTATGAGATCACTAACAAAAGTCAAGTTCATTTTATGTTCCCAGATATTTTACTTACTATACCAATCATAAGTTTAAAAACCACAGTCTTACAGAATGTATCACATTAGAGGAAGAAGACTAGTAGTCTTGGTGAATAGGAAAGCTCAAGCTCATTACTGGCTCTTTGATATGAAGGCACTATGGAGCATTGGTTGTGTTTCTTGTAGAGCAATTTAAACTATCCCTTCCTGCTGACAGTGTAGAGATTGCTTTCAGTATGTGTTCTTCAAATTTTTGTGAAAAATATTTCTTCTAAAGTAAAAGTCAGCTGTCAAACTGTGTATAGAAATGAAAAATGGAAGGAAATAATTCTTTAACTTAAGATCTCTTCATTAAAGTTTATTTTGAAACTGTTTACAAGAATTTTAAAATGCTTTTTTTTCATTTTAAGGAAATTAATTCAGGAAAGAATAATGAAAAGTATGACACATGTGCACATTATCTGCACATTCTTCTAGTCTCTGCTCAAAGTCCAAGTTCTCCAAGAAGCCTTGGTTAATTAATATTTAACTACTTTATACAATCACTTTCATGAACATGTGGTCAGGTATGATTATATATTTTTCTATAAAATCTTAGTTTAATACTGAATCCACATTTGAATACCTTGTCTCCTTTATTGGATTAGGAACTTCTTGAAGACAAGTACTCTATCTGATTAAATTTTGAAAAATCCCATGGCACCTAGCAAAATGTTATGGCAAAACAAATTTGTTAATGATGATGACAGCAATGGTTGCAATGATGATAATGATGTGATGATAGTGATAATAATGCCACCAGTAATGGTGATAAGTTTGGAGACATTATAACACTTGACCCTGTTTTTCTAAAAGAGACTAAATAGCTTCTTGGTAACTTTGTATAAAT
This sequence comes from Sminthopsis crassicaudata, assembly GCF_048593235.1. Classification (NCBI taxonomy): domain Eukaryota; kingdom Metazoa; phylum Chordata; class Mammalia; order Dasyuromorphia; family Dasyuridae; genus Sminthopsis; species Sminthopsis crassicaudata. Next base: position 454,720,343 of record NC_133619.1, read on the forward strand.
GACATTGGCAAGAGAGTGACTCTCAACTTGCATACATATTTTTCTTGATTAATTAGTATCTCATTAGACATCTAGAATATCTCTGCTGTAATAGATCTGTTCTCAGAAGAAAATAGATACAAAGATAAGGAAAAGGAATAAAATTAACTTTATTTTCTCTTGCAGTTGATTATTTTATAGAGCAGTCCTTTAAACCTTACTTGGAGTTTTACTAATTTATAGACAAATTAATGAAATATTTTCCCCTACTTGCTCATCATAAAGTATTTACTACCTTGGACAAATGTGTACCAATTTCCAAGTCTGAATTTAATTTTTCTTCTAGTTAAAAAGGATCATTCATTAAATTTCTTCTCTACTTCTTGACTATCATTATAACTTCTATCAGAAATAGTTATCTTGAGTTGAATTAGCATTACTTGCAGGTTGATGTTTGTGAAAGAGATCAATGAGATATGTTCTTGCATACTCTTCTTAGTGTTAAGATCTCTACATTTTCCTTGGATGGCTCATGATATTTCAGTATTTGCAGTTTGAGGCAAATGGCTTTGGTTAGTATTATCTTCTCCTTATTCAACTTGACATTTTGCATTAATTTACCTCATTTACAATAATTTTTTATTATTATTAACTTAATATACATAGGTATTGAAAAAAACAGACTAGGTCAAATAGTAAAGAAAGTACAAAAAGCTAATGAGGAAAAGAATGTCTAAAAAGCAAAACTGACCAAATAGAGAAGCATAAAAATTCATTGAAGAAAAAACTCCTTTAAAAATAGAATTGGCCAAATAAAGAAAGATGTGAAAAAATTCACTGAAGAAAATAATTCTTTAAAAATTGCAACTGAAAACTAATGACCATATAAGAATCAGGAAAAAAACAAAACCAAAAAGAATGAAAAAGTAAAAGACAATGTGAAAACATTTCATTGGAAAAAATAGATTCAGGAGAGATAATTTAAAAACAATTTAAAAACCAAACAGATTGAACAGATGACAAAGGCAGTTTAGAAGGTTGGCAGAAAACGTTTGTTGTACTTATGTGAGAGTGGTAAGAATCCAATGAATGCTGCCTAAACACAATCCTGGTCCCAGAAAACCAGGACCAGATCTTGGAAGCCACTGAATCAGCAGAAGTACCTGTTGCTCCCAGAGTTCTGAGCCCAGAGATGGTATGGGGGTGGAATAATTGGTCAGAAGGAGATTACAAGGGTCTCATTGTTAGCCCTGAGAAAGTTCTCTTGTTTTGGCATACTCAAATCCAGGTGTGGTCTTGGGTGGCATTCCTAGAGCAAGGAAGAGCAATAGCCCACCAGAGCTTGCAGCCACAATAGATTAGACAGTCATCTCACAGTTTCAGGGCAGAAAAAGAGTACTTTTAGTTCCTCACAGACCTGAGCATAGGCCAGGAGAGGAGTAAATACACCTCTTCTTATAACATACCACTTTGCAAGAAATGAAAACTTACAGGTCTCTAGAAGTGTCTCTGACAACAGCTGCACAAAACCCTTGAAGCTTGAAACAGTGCACCCTCCATCCTGGAAGCAGTGCTTTACTTTAACAAAGAGTTAAAACTCAAGAATGGGGAAATAAGCAAACAACAGAAAAAGATTCTGACCATAGAAAGTTACTATGGTGATAAGGAAGATCAAAACTCATACTCAAGATGATAACAAAGTAAAAACTCTTACATCCAAAGCCTTGAAGAAAAAAAAATGAATTGGTCTCAGGTTATAGAAAAACTCCAAACAGATTTTAGAAATCAAGTAAAAGAGAGAGAGGAAAAATTGGGGAAAGAAAGAGAGAGAGAACAAAAAAAACCATGAAAAATGAATCACAGATTGGTAAAGGAGGCACACACAGAAAAAACATATTGAAAAAACAGACTAGGTCAAATAGTAAAGAAAGTACAAAAAGCTAATGAGGAAAAGAATGTCTAAAAAGCAAAATGACCAAATAGAGAAGCATAAAAATTCATTGAAGAAAAAACTCCTTTAAAATAAAATTGGCCAAATAAAGAAAGATGTGTAAAAATTCACTGAAGAAAATAATTCTTTAAAAATTGCAACTGAAAGCTAATGACTTTATAAGAAATCAAGAAAAAATAAAACCAAAAAGAATGAAAAAATAAAAGACAATGTGAAAACATTTCATTGGAAAAAATAAGTGAACTGGAAAATAGATTCAGGAGAGGTAATTTTAAAACTATTGCACAATTTAAAAACCATGATTTTAAAAAAGAGCCTGGACATAATCTTTCATGAAATTTTCAAAGAAAATTTCCCTGGTATTCTAGAACCAGAGTGTAAAATGGACATTGAAAAAATCCATTGGTCACCTACTGAAAAAGATCACAAAATGAAAATTCCCAGGAATATTATAGCCAAATGACAGAGGATCCTGGTCAAGGAGAAAATATTTCAAATAGCCAGAAAGAAACAATTCAAATATTATGGACTCCACATAAAATAATACAAGACTTAGCAGCTTCTATTTTAGTAAATTGGAGGGTTTGGAATATGATATTTTGGAGGGCAAAGAAGCTAGGATTACAACCAAGAATCATTACCCAGCAAAAGTGAGTATAATTCTTCAGAGGGAGGGGATGGAATGTATATTCAATGAAATAAAAGGTTTTTAAGCATTTTTTGATGAAAAGTCCAAAACTGAATAGAAAATTTGATTTTCAAATACAAGAGAATCATAAAAAAGGTAAATAGGAAAGAAAGGGAAGGCATAAGGAATTTAACAAGGTTAGGTTATTTATATTCCTAAATGGGAAAATGACCCTTGTAACTTATAAAAATTCTCTTATTATTAGGGCTGTGCAAAACACACACACACACATACATATGCACAGATGTGAGCTGAATATGAAGGAAAAACATCTAAGAAAAGAAAAGGAGTGAGAGGATGTGCTGAAAGAAAGAGAAAAGAGGTAGAATGGAGTAAATTATCATTCATGAAACAAGAAAAATCTTTTAGAATGGAAGGGAAGGGGGAGAGTTAAGGAGTAGTTCATCAGAATTGGCTCAAGCAAGGAATAACATACACATTCTATTGGGTAAAGAAATGTCTTAATCTACAGCATAATATGAAGAGAAGAAAATAAGGGGAATTGATTGAAGGGACAGCTGTCTAGGAGAGAGGAATAGTCAGAAATAAAACACTTTTGAGGAAGGACAGAGTAAAACAAGAAAGATAACAGAATAAATGGTTCTGGGTAGTAAAATGGAGAGAAGTAGAATTAGCAAAAGAAACTGCAAAAAATTTTGAAGCAAGTGTCTCTGATAAAAACCTCATTTCTCAAACATGTAGAGAACAAAGTTAAATTTATAAAAATAAGAGCCAATTTACCAATGATAAATAATCCCAAAAGATATGAAATTTTCAGATGAAATAATTAAAGCTATCTATAGCCATGTGAAAAAAAATTATCTCACTAATGATTGGAAAAATGCAAATTGAAACAATTCTGAGGTACTACTTCACACCTATTAGATTGGCTAATAGGACAAAAAAGGAAAATGACAAATGGTGGAGGGGATGTGAGAAAAATGAGATTAATACTTTGTTGGTGGAATTGTAGAATGATTCAATCATTCTATAGAATAATTTGAAACTATGGCCAAAATGTTATAAAAGCATGTATTCTATTTGACCTAGCAATACTACTGTGAAATCTATTTCCAAAAAAAAGATTTTTAAAAAAGGAAAAGGTTTATATGTACAAAAATATTTATAAGATCTCTTTTCTGGAAGCAAAGAATTGGAAATTGAGGTGATACTTATCATTTGGGGAATGACTAAATAAACTGACTTATATGAATATATGTACTATAAGAAATGGTGAGTAGGATGCTCTCAGAAAAACCTGGAAATATTTACATAAGCTAATGCAAAATGAAATGTACTGTGTACAATGTAACAGCAATAAAGGAAGATAATGAGCTAAGAATGACTTGTCTATTCTCAGAAATTCAATGACCTAGGACAACTCTGAAGGAGTTATGATGAAAAATTCCTTTCCCAGAGAAAGAACTGATAGTGTTTGAATACAGATTGGAGTATACTTTTTTTAAAAAATTATTTTTCTTGAAGGTTTTTTTTTAACAACATAACTATTATGGAAATATTTTTCATAACTACACATGTATAATCTATATCAAATTACTTGTCTTCTCAATAAATGGGAACTGGAAAGGGAGAAAGGAAGAAAAATTTTGAACTTAATGTTTTAAAAATGAATATTAACATTGTTTTTATGTGCAACTGAGGAAAAATAAGATGCTAAATCATTTTTTGAAAAAGAAGTCTCTTGATGAAGATGAAAGAGAAATTTTTAAAAATTCAGATCTTGGTAACTGGTCCCATCCCTTCCTATTAAATAAAGGGAGAAGAAATGGAAGCAATGTCTGATTTTTATTCTTGTGCTCAAAGTTCATTGTAGATGGTACTGTAGATATGAAACTAAAAGATTCTTGCTCCTTGAAGGAAAACTGGCAAATCTGGACACCATATTGAGAAGCAGAGATATAAACTTTCTGACAAAAATCCATATAGTCAGAGCTGTATTTGTTTCAGTAGCAATATATGGTTGTGAGTGTTGGGCTATAAGGAAAGCTGAGCACTTGCCTTGTGGGATCATGAATAGTTAGATACAGTTGAATGAATAACAATTTTAAGGTGAATAGAGACAGCACTAGCATTGGCAGTGTCTCTATAGTCATAATTATTTGAGAATTAGCATAAAATCATCTTCAAGTAGGAATTATCATCTGTAGAAATAATATCAGCAGAGTTCTTTGGTAATTAAATTGCCATGTTAATGGTCAAGATATTGACCAATTAGAAAGAAGATTATATTTCTGCTGCTTAATTTAGAATGACAAAAAGGGGGCCGTAGTATGTATACAACAATGTATTCCTAGAAGTAGCTACAGAATCAAAAGTCTTTAGAATTTTTTATTTAAATGTTTCTTATGTTGACTTCTGTTTTAGATTCATTTTGGTAGCAATAGATGGCTTGAGAGATGTGAAGGGAAGAGAACAGGGAAAACAAAGAATGGGAAGACAGCAGAGATTATTCTAAATATTTTACAATGTGTTTCAGAATTGTCCAGCAAGAGGCAGTTTCTCTTGCACTTAGCTTTTAAAATATTGCTAATAATAATCAGAAAAGTTTAGCAGGTGTTTTAAATAACAAAGAGAATGTTTTGGAGCTATTTTTGGTAATAACTAGTAAAATCATACAGCAAAATACTTTTTTTCCCTAGAAGACATCAATACACATGCTTATTTTGTTTGATATGTTATCCCAAGTATTCTTCATATACATATATTATATTATAGATAAATATGTTTGTGTACATATATATTATTAACCTTTGGGAAAAATAGAAAAATACTCTATTATTTTTTCTTAACTTTTTGAATGATTAGAAACTTATGAACTTCATAAATACAAAAAAATGAACGTTTAATATGCAAAACAGAAGAGGAAAAATGTGAGGTTGTGAATTTCTTGCAACACTAGTCCTTGATTTCTAACAGTTTCTCCATATTTCCTTCACTCTACTCCAAAAATTAAAGATGCAATCTTTGCAACAAATAAACCTATAAAAGCAAATACACACATTTCACCTGTTCTAAAATTTATGCCCTAATATTCTTTATCTTGAACTCCCCATCTTTCTGTCAAGGAGCATGTTTCATCTTTGGTCTGTTGCAATTGTGGTTGATTATGATACTGATACAAGTTCCTTTCTTTATGATGCTGTTGTTACTTTATAGATTGTGCTTCTGGTTTTGTTCACTCCAATCTGCCTGAGTTCCTACATCACCCAAGTTTCTTTGAAATCCTCCCTTTTTACCAATTAATTTTTTTGAAATTGAAATACTTTCTCTATTACTTTCCATGAGTTTTCCTCAGTTTTTCTCTGTGGGTGTGTGTGGGGTGTGATATGACGTTTTTTTATGACTAGGATATGGAATCCATTTATTTCAGTTATATTCTAACAGCTTTGTAGTGATACTATGAATTTTTTTTTAATTTACTAAAATGTATACACATTCAGATTTTAAAAGTCTGTTAGAAAATATGACAAAAAATTACTTCAATTTGGGATAAGTCCAATGAACAAAAGAGAGAAGTTCATTAGAGGATACTTAGGAAAAATCATCAGAGTGTACTTGGGAAAAGTAATTAAGTAAGTAATGAAAGCAATGAAAAACAGTTATTTATTTTGCCTAACCTACATCACTATCCCTAATAGTCTTAAGCTGTCCAAAATATCTTTCTTTCTAAATTTAGGCAGGATCACTTGACCAATTTGTAATTTTCTGGTTATGATGGAGAAGTTATTAGAAGGTCAAAAATTTTTTTTTGTTTTGTTTTTTCTCAAAGAGTTTTGTATGATTTCATTATAAGTACCTGTTGGGTAACAAAGCATGATTCTGATCCTTCAATCAATATCTTTTTATAATTAACAAATAAGCAAACTAGAATTTTGTATTCTCTGTACCTTTTTGTCAATTATATTATTGTCAAGATGTGATCTGTTGGAAAATATCATTTGGAAAAACCTGCCAGATCCTTCTCCCAACTTTATCAAGTATATATCAAAGTATGTGGGTTATTCTCAATTTTTTTTTTACAAAATGAAAGATGGGAAAATAGGTATGTGACTTGGAATTATTGATATTTTGTCAACTACCTTTTTTTGGCAATGATAATGTTTATTATTTTATTCAAGCATTTTGTATTCCCCTGTCTTATATTTTGAGGATTGCCCTCTCCTCATATCTATAATTATGTCACATATATGTATGCATATGTACACACATATAAGAAGATGAGAAGTATCAATGCTTATTTACATAAAATGACAATTTATTTTATCATAGTTCTTTGTTACTTTAATGAAAAAGATGTTATCAATATAGAAATTTCATCCTATGATCTAGACTATAACCTGTAATTGCCCATTGTTTTCTTTTTACATAGATTTTAATGATAACTTTTGTTTTTACATAAATTAAAATTCACCCTGTATTCCTCTTTCTCCTTCCTCTCAGAGAACTACCCTTATAAGATAATATTTTAAAAGGGAAAAAAAAGGAAGAAGAGAACACAAATTCAGATAAATATGAAAATATCTGATATGATATCTAATGTCATTTATATGACTTCCCCCACTTCTTCCCAAGCTCCCAAGATATGGTTTCTCATATTTCTTCTTCAGAGCCAAGACTTTCCAACAAAATGTTATAACACTCATTTTCAACTGTTTTGTGATTATTATATTATAGTCTTTATTTATGCTACTTTTTTGCTTTACTTACTTCACTTTGTATCTTCTCACATAAGTCTTCTCATGTTCTTCATATTATCATAGTCGTTAGTTTCCTAAAGCCCAATAATATTTCATCACATACATGTGACAATTTGTTTTGCCATTTCCTAATCAATTCACCCATTCTAAAAATTGTTACCAATATTTTCTGTAGGTCTGTCATAGGGAATCTACCCAAAATGTTTCAGGCCTTCTTAGAAGCAATAAGCTTTAATAATAATACTATATATTTGTCTAGCACATTCTATATATAAAGCACTGTCACATTTTCTCATTTAATCCTCACAAAAACCTTTCAAAATGGGCAAGTATTATCATGTGAATACTATAAATGAGGTAATTGAGGTTGATATTTTAACTGGTTTAAAGGTATAGAACTAGTTAACTGGCAGAGGTAAGATTTTCATGCTGTTTTCTGCTCGTTTGACTATATGTATAACACTGTGAGAGTATATATCTAAATGTGAGATATATACTACATATAATCCATAATTACATATATATAATATGTAAACTATATGGGAGATAATATTTCTGCATGTTTATAAAGCATGTTAATATATTTAAATATGATACTTTGCATTAGTTGGCTATTTTAAAATATTGCAATTGTGGTATAATTCACAGAGCTGTAAAAATATTGAAGAATAATTTGGTCCAGGCATGTCATATTATCTAGCTTTCAGGAAGGTAAACATGCAAACTATCCAGAATGGATAACTATCTCAAAATGCCTATAACATATGCTCCCATATTTCTTCTTATTGATATCCTTCTCTTATTTCAAGGTTTAAGTTAAATATCATCACTTCCAGGAAGTCTTTTCTAATTATTTAGCTCAAGATATCTTAATTTTTTGACTGTGATGTGCCTCTTTGGCAGTCTTATGTAGCCTATGGATCCTTTTTTTTTTTTTTTTTTTTTTAGAATAATGGTTTTTAATGATATAAAATAAACTTCTTAAAATTATAAAAGAAATTAATTATATTGAAATAGCATTTTTCCTATAAAGTTTGTGGACCCCATGACATTTATCTGGAAATTTATTGGTGGACCCCACAATAAGAATCTTGGCTTTATCTTGAAGTGATGTCTTAAAATGACTTCTGGCAGGACAGCTGAGTTAATGAGCCTGTCAATGCCATTTTCCCTTTATCATTTCAAAGCAAATAGAATTATGAACAAGAAATAAAAGAACAACCACACAAAAAAAAGATAGAGGGAAAAACCATTTCTACTAAAATTTTACTGAAAAACAAGCAGAGATTGAATAAATGAGTAAACAAAAGAGTTCCTCATAGATGAAGATATTATAGACTGAAAGAAAACATCAATGAGAAGTCTCCAGAAGCTTGGGATAATGACAACGCAACATCTAGAAACAAGAATGGAATATTCAGAATCATTGAAAAGCTTTATAAAAACATTAAAATATTTATTTAAAAATATAGACCTCTGATTTCATCAGTATATGGAATTATTGATAGAAAAAACATTTCATTGATTGAGATAACCCCCTTTTCTGCAACTTCTCTATCTCTCAAACTTTCCCAAAGACCTGAGAAATTAAGTGACCTGCCCATGATTACACAGCTGATATGTTATAAGTAGATCACAGTAACTCCAAAGCCAGCCCTCTATCCACTCTGCTATTTTGCTTGTCAATGGAAGATATAAGAAGGGAAACCGGAGCTCTTAAAGAGGAATTTTAAAAGACAAACAAGAAAATTGACAACATAAAACAGTAGGTGCAAAAGGCTTATACATTAGTAAATGCTCTGACATGAAAAATTAAATGGCAGACAGAATACAAAAATTAAGAGATATAGTTAGAAATATTAAGGCCAAATTAAAATGATAAAACTGGATGAACACATTTGTTCTTTACAAACCAGAGAAACTGATCTGAGAAGTAGATATTATTAATATTCTGAGAATTATTGGTACCTAAGGGGGAAAAACCCAATGAAATAAAGAGGCTGAATACCATGTTTCAGGAAACTATGTAGGAAACTTGCCCCAAAGTAATGAAATTAGAGGGCAAGGAGGGCAAGGTTTAAATCATTAGTATCCATAGGACATCATCAGAGGAATACCTCAAGTTTAACTGTCCCAGAAATGTAATTGTTAGGCTTCAAAAATACATGTCTTTTCAGTGAATTATTAGTAAAGTACAGAGAGGAAAAATGTGATGTAGTATATATAAGAAGGCAATATGATAGAGAGAAAAGAGCACTGACTGAAGTCAAAATACCTGGGTTCAAATCTTTCCTTTGATAGTTACCTTTGTGATTTGGGGCAAATCACTTATCCTTCCTACTTGTCAGTTTCTTTATGTGTAAAATGAAAAGACTGGACTATATAGCCTCTTGGGTTTCTTCCACTTTTAAATCAAGGGTCCTATTATCAATCTTAATTATGTCATGAGGTGGTCTTGCTTACCTTTTTTCAGTATATTCACTTTGTTGAATTACAGGGAAGATTTTTTGTATTAGACATTGTGGCAAAGCAAACTATTTAAATAAAAATAAGACTAAAATAAAGTGACTTTACTACATCTTTGACCCCATACAATCCCTTCCTCTAAAGTTCTGTTTGAGTCTTTCTTTTGCCCGTATTTCATTCTATTCAATATCATATGTATTTGCAATGTTTTGTTGTTAAGTTGTTGAGTCATTGTTGTTATTATGTGTTCAACTGTTTATGATCCAAAAATAAATTTATAGAATCATAAGACTTAGACCTAATGTGGTTCGTAGAAATAATTTAGCCAAACCTATTATTTTACAGAGAGGAAACTGAAGCCTAGAGAACTGAATTGTCATACCCTCAGTCACATAGGTGAGTGACCAAAAAAAATCCCTAAAAGGGCATCACATACTTGAAGTCAATAATCATCACATATTTCTTAAAATGTCACTTTATTTTTTATATTATATTGATATATTTTGTTTTTATCACCTTCATTTCATTTACATATCACTTACTTCTCTTCTTAGACAGAGAAGCCTCCCTTGCTACATAGAGTAAAAAAAAATTGTTTGAGGAAGCAGTTCAACAAAATTAGCCAATACATCAATGTAGGCTGATAGTGTATGTATAATATTCCATACTGTGGGAATACTTTCTCATTCCTTTTTTGGGGCCAAGCATGATAATTATAAAATATTATTTGTTTATTACTGTACGTTTTATTTTTGTTGTTGTAGTGATTGTGTGTAAGTTTTTTCCAGATCTGAATACTTCACTTTACTTCAGTTCATGTAAAATTTCCCATACTTCTTTACATTCTTTATATTTTTAATTCTTATGACCAATAATATACTGCATATAAGATGATGGGTATAAATTTTGTTTCCAGTTCTTAACCTCAATTTTTAAAATCTTCACTTGTGGGACAAATTCATTATTCCCTTAATGTAATTTTTTTTGTTCTCTGCTGCACTATCATCAATTTCTCTTGTCAATAAAATGAATGCACTCAAAACACAATGAAGATCCAATTAATAAATAGCTTAAGAGGAGGTTTACTCTTGATCCTTGCATCCTACACTTCTTTTAACATGCCAAAAATCAAAGGAATATGTATACTATATTTCAGAAAGTAGTTCAAATAAAATTCAAAGAGAACTAACCAAAAAAAAAACTTATGATAGATAAATAGAAAGAAGCTACATGATACTGATAAGGAAGGATTGTTTGATTGATCCATTTATCTGCATTATAAACTAAAATAAGCTCCCTTCCTCCAATTCTTCTACCTAATTTTGTTTTTGATATTATATTCCTCAGTATTGGCAGGTTTATGTGATGGTTAGAGGGGTTGACCTTGGAGTTAAGAGGGCCAAAATTCAATTGCTACTTCTGACACTTTCTCAACTGTATGACCAATGGAAAATCAAAACTTCTATGACACTGAAATAGCTAAGTATAAAATTACAGGTGAGTTGCACTCAGCTTCTACTGAGGGGCTCTCCCATTCAACTAAATTGGAGTTTCTTGAATTCATGGATTGAAGAATATATATATACAAAACATGTTATGGTAGAAGTGACAATATTTGGAAATGTATTGAATGTAAATGTGAGTAAAGAATGACACCAAAGCTTGGGTGATTAGGAGGATAGTGGTGTCCTTTACAATATGTTGAGTCTGAGATGCCTATAGGGCATCCAGCTGAAAAGGCAGCTGAAGATGCAAGATTGGAGTTCATAAGAGAAACTAGGGCTGGATAAAAATATCTAGGAATCGTATGCATAAAGATTATAATTGAACCCATGAGAGTCTTAGATCACCAAAGGAGATAGAGAGAAAAGAAAAGAGGGTCCAGGATAAAGCTATGAAAACATTTAAGGTTATTATGACATGAATGAACATCCAGAAAAAGGAGACTAAGTCAGATAAGTAGAAAGCAAATTAGTATAAAGCAGTATCATGAAACTCTAGAGAAGAGCGAATATCCAGGAGTCAATTGATAATGTTAAATGTTTGCAAAGAGATTAAGAAAAATGAGAATTGAGAAAAGACCATTAAATTTGGCAATTAAGAGATTCTTTGGTAACTGCAGAAGGCAGTTTCAGTAAAATTATGAGATTGAAAGCCAAATTGAAAAGCACTGAGAAGAGTAAGAGGAAAGGAAGCAAAGACAATGAATTTAAATAACTTTAGTTAAAAAGAAGATATATGATAGATCAAATGAGAATTTTTAAGAGGATATGGACATATTTGTAGACAGCACAGAATGTCCAGAATCTAGTGGAGAAGTAAGGAAAGAAAGTGTCTAATTTGGGGATTTTGAAGAGAAGAGGAAAGGGAACACTAGGCAAATTTCTTGATAGGGTGAGGGCAGTTGGTGCTATGGGAAGCTTAAAGAGAGGTTAATTGTTTGGAAGAAATTGGAACAAATATTCAAAGAAGAATTGAATGATTGCCTTATAGAAGTATGGTATTGAAAAGAGCTGGAAAAAATCACAAAATTATGCTGATTGACTCTACTACAAATTTATGTTAACTAACCTATCATCCACTAACTTTTCTCATATTAATTTCTTGTCAAACCCCAACACACACACACACACACACACACACACACACACACACACTTACTTGCATGAGCAAAGTAGGTGTGTAATAAGAATAATGTAAGATTGGGATTTGACAAAGAATAATTAATGATAGAGAAAGCAAGGGATGTAAAGGTAAAAAAATCTATATAGTTGAATTGGTTTATCCATGCATCAAGATATGAAAGGGAGGATGCTATAGCTAGTATAGGGGTGATGACCTGGAAAAGAATTAAAAGAGAGAATGGAGATCATAATAAGGATGAAGAACAGGTTTAAGGGGCATAAGGCATAAGGAGAGATAGAATGATAAAAGATTGATTAGATAAAACAATTTTGGAGGTCAAGAATATGCTTACTTTTGATAAAATAAAAAGTATAGCCATTTCTGTGTGTAGTTCAGGTGAAATAGATGAGTAGTTCATAGGAAATGGATAGGCTAAGGATCTGAAATATTAGGATACATGAAGGAGAACCGATGACTTCCCTTTTATTGCCAAATTCAGTTTTAATTCATTAAATCATAGATATATAGATTGTTGCTTTGTCTGCTAATCTGTTCATACTTTTAAAAATGACAGGATTCATTCTCTTTTGCTTAGTGAGTTTTAATTTTAATTTGATATATTCTATCAAAGTGAAGTGAGCAAAACCAGGAGAACAATTTATATAGTAATAGAAATATTATAAAGAATAATCAACTTTGAAAGATTTAGTAACTCTGATCAACATAATGATCAATTACAATTCCAAAGAACTTATGATGATCATGATATCCATTTCCAGATAGAAAACTGATGAACCAGAATACAAATTGAAGTATATTTGTTTTCTTGTTTTTTTTTTTTTTTTTTTTTTTTTTTTTTTGGCAGAGGAGGGGGGCATGTGGCTAATGAAGAAATATTTTTTGCATGATTATACATATTTATAATTTTTTTTGGTCTTCTCAATGGGTGGAAGAGGAGAGGAAGAGAATTCAAAATTAAAAATAAATTTTTTAAAAATAAAAAATTAATATCTCCTACTACAAAAACTATGTAGAGGCTATTTTCTCCTATCCTTGATTTACATGAAGCTTCTTATTCTCAGTTTTTTAACTACCTCTTTGACAGTTGTGGCTATCTCTATATCACAAAGTGTGGCATTCCCCAAAGTTCTCTTCTAGAATCTTTTCCTTAGACTCTCTTGGTTATCTCATCTATGCCCAAATAGTCAATTATTTTCTCTATGCAAATAATTCATAACTCTACATATCCAGTCCTAATATCTCATCATATATCCATAATGTAACTCATTACCTTCTTCCTTAAATCCAATTCATCTCCAAACTTTCCTATTTCCTGTGGGAGTAATACCACTTTTCTAGTTTCTTATGTTCTCAATCTTAGAGTCTTTTTAACTTCATTCTTCTCCATTTATAATTGGTTCTATTTCCTATATATACATGACCACTTTCCTTTTCACCATTCACACTTCCATTGTCCTAGTTAAGGTTTTCATCAATTTACTCTAAATTATTGCAATAGCTTTTTAATTGATTACCTTTATTCTAAGTCTATACTCTCCAACCTATCCTCCACATAGTAGCTACTTTTGTTTGTTTGTTTGTTTTTGTCTTAGCCAATGATTTCAATTACATCAGAAAAGAATGATGTGGAAATTTCCTCACTGTAAGGATGCAGTTCCCACAAAACAAGAGAAGGGAATTGTAAGGGCCCTTTAAATAGGCAGCACCACAGTGCAACAGGAGATTCAAGTGGCCCAGAAGTAATCTCTGTGGATATTAGGACTGCCCAGTGGGTGGGATCTTGGCCACATTGAGATAACTTCATAATGGGTGATTCTCTCGCTGATTGGATGTGTGTGTGAGACCTCACAGGCCCTATATAAGCCCACTGCAGACAGCAGTCCCTCTCTTTAACCTGGCTCCCTGAGCCAAGCAGATGGATAGTCCAGAGAGGTAAGGATTTTGGTAGTGAACACGTGGGTCTTCAGACCAGGTGTTCACTAGGGAACCAACAAGTCAGGGCATCAAGTCAGGGCATTATGTGAGTAGGTATAATAAAGGCTTTTAAGATTACACATGGCTGTTCTTGAGCGTGCTACCGGTTATTAAACTATAGATTCAAGAGATAGTGGCCAGAGACCTTTGAAGGCCTCAGAGGAGGGGAGCTGGGTAGAGTTGACACTGCAAAGGTCAGTGGTCAAAGGTACTCTGTTGGGCCTAGGACAGACTAGTAATTGTAACTGCCAGGAGGGCATGTTACACCTCACCAGTGCAGATCAGCAATTTGTTCATATTTTATCTTCTTAGAGTTGCCTTAAGTGTTTTTCTTTTTTTAATGGCTTTAGATGATCCTTCCTTCAAATGGGTGGGGTCGACTGTAACACAAAACATTTTCATAAATTAAAATTTAGCAGTGGATCATTTTTCCTATATTCAATCTTTTCTTTTCAGTTTGATATCTTTTCAGTAATACTTAAGAATGGCTCTATAATCTCAAAAATATGAGAACTTCTCCTAGTGGTACATAGTTCATCCCAATTATCCCATCTTATCCTGTGCTAGTTTTGTCCATTTCCTCCTATAAATTCTTTACAGAGCTTCACTCAACATTTTGGAGGCCTTCCTCTCAATCTTTTCATATTATATGAAAAGTTATTCTGTTATCCCTCACTCCCACTTTTATTCATATGCCAGACCTATTTACTTTTCTTATAAATTTTTCTATTGTATAGGTCATTTATGCCATTCTTTGCACATAAATCTTCAATGGCAAAAGGCAGAGTCTCCTTACTATTAATATGTCTTTCTATTTTTCTGTGGATCTTCTGATATTTAAATTCTTTGGAGACTGTACCATCCCATGACTGTCAGTAATATAGTATATAATCAAACTATACTCAATCTCCCGAGAAAATGGATCTTTATCTGACTTAGTGAGAAACTGATGAGCCAAAAGAGATGAGAGATATTAAATGTGAAACTTTGAGAGGCAAAAAATAAATAAATAAATAAATAAATAAATAAATAAATAAATAAATAAAAATTAAAATCTAGTCAAATAGAGAATTGGAAGGGAATGCATGGACTGCATATTAGAAACCCTATCTAAACAAGAAAATCTCTAGAATTTACCCAACAAATTTTTGTTCAGATTTTATTGCCATCTTATAATTGTCCTTTTTTATTGGTAAACTCCTAGAAAGCTTTGTCTATAATCACTGCCTTTATTACCTCATTATCCATGTTCTTCTTCATTTCTTTCAGTCTGACTTTTGCCCTCATTGTCAAATTACTCTCCCAAAGTTCTTCATTGATATTCTAGACTCATTTTTTTCTAAATCCTCATCTTGTGTGTGTGTGTGTGTGTGTGTGTGTGTGTGTGTGTGTGTGCAGTTTTGTCTAAACCCTTCCCTGCCCAAGATGTCCTTAATATAGCTCTCCTTTACTTATCCCACTGTTTCTAAATTTTCCTTATCAAATCATTATCTGTTTTCTTCTCCAAGAATGTGAATAACTTAAATTCTCAGCTGAGTTCTCTTCTTTTCTTATTCTACAATCTCCCCCTTAGTGATCACATTGACTCCAATGGAGTTGATTATCAGTAACTCCTAAACAAATATCTTCTGTCCTTATCTCTCACCTAAACTCCAATCCTACTTTAATTATATGCTGGATAGCCTACCAGCACCTCAAACTCAGCATATCTAAGCATTTCCCAATAAACTATACATCCAGTTGCTTTAACTTCAAATTTCTCTCTCTTTACTGAGTTTTTACCACCATGAGTATATTCAAATTTCAAAGATAAAGACTATATCCCTCCTTGGTATTACCTCCTTAGTATACAATAGTTTTTCAGGGAATATACTTTAAAAGGCAGATTTTTTTCTTAGAAGTATCTATTCTGCCATAGCAAAATACTAAAACATAAAAAAAAAAAAAGAAATTAACTATTTTTGAGTTTTAAAATAGTATATAAATATTAAATGTGGATTCCAATTATATGGCATAAAATCATATGATTATATGGATGGAGGGATCAGAGAGTGACGCAAAATAAATTTTTTGCTATTTTATAAAACTCTATAATCTTTCAAAATGTAAACAGTTTTCTTCACAAGGTTTTGTTTGATTATTTTGTATAGGAATTATTATTAAGTTCATAACTGAAAAAAATTTAAAGTCAAAAAAGGAAAGAATCTTTGAATTTAAGCTAAGACACACACTGTCCCTTCATTGAAGTGCAAAACAATTAACCATAATTAACTAATAATTCTCAAATATTCTTTATCTTTCAATTTAGCTACATATAAATAGTATAGTTCTTATGTTATCTCTTGAAGTTTTATTAACAAATAATTTTTACCTAGACTCAAAATAGGAAATATGTTAGGTGATTGTTAGATTAGGGATCTAATTTTAGACCCTACTAATTTGGCTGTCACTATGGCAAAAACAAACTGAGCCACATGTAACACAGGATATGATGAATTCCAAGCACAGCCTGAATTAAGAAGTGTAATGCATTTCATACAACTGGGATACATTTTTGACATATCAGTGCATTCACCAACTAATATAAGGGAACATTGCCAAAGGGAAAGACACTGCCCTCCAGTGGTCTTCACTTAAGAAAGTAAAATAGTTTCAGGTTCCATGACTTAAAAAAATTTTTTTTTAAAATTTTATTTGGCCAAATTATGAGTAACATACTAGTATTTTTTGTGCACAATTATTGGGTTCATTTATTCATTTTCTTGGTGCTATTATTTAAGTTAACGCAAACCTGTAGCATTGTAAGAGTAGGGAGATGATAATTTTCATAGCAAATTCGAATTGATGGGCAAGTACTTTGGGTTTATGGAAATATAGCCCAGCTAGATGGAATGCTTAATGCTCTCTGCCCTCCGCCAGAGCCCCTGACTATCAGAAGCAGATTTGTTAGGCACCTCATTGCCCAGAAGAAGAAGAGATTTCATCTTTATGTTTCCCTTGTTGGCCAATTTTTTAGCTAAAAGACATTTAAAATTGTACAGCAGGCAGAACCCCAGGGGACCGAATAGTGTTCCAACATCCTTAAAGGCTTCCATCACTTGAAAAATCAAATTCCTCCTCCTGTTTCTTAAACCAACCAAAGTAAGCAAAAGCAGTTTTAAAAAGTCTTTGTGTCTAGCATTGGAACTTTCTCATATTTCACACCATTATAGAAATGTCACTCTAACCTATATGTATCACAAATGCTACGCTAAATTAGGGCCAAATTTGCAGCCCAGTTTAACTGGGTTTCCTCTCTCTCTCTTTTTTTTTTTCAAATGCAGTTTTTGGGTCTGCATTTAGCAATGCAGATAAAACTGTCCATATAAACTAACTATGTTTCAAGTGCTAAATTAGGGTATGGCAAGCATTTTGTCTTACCACTTTTTTTAAAGGAGGTCACAAAGAAATTTTAGCTTTTTTTTTGCATTGTGGCTAAAATTTAGGAAAGACATTTTGTTCTTAACTCTATATAATGACTAGGCAAATTGCATTTATTCAATTTCATAGTTATAAATGTTATTATAAAGGAAGAATTTGTGTTTTATGCTTTAATTATTTTTGCTATCAGTTTTGCCTGAGAAGCTTTTGGCATCTGTATGTATTAAAGTGAGTTTAGTCAATCCCACTTAATCACTGAATCCCATGGGTTTTCTGAAGTTTCTAGATGAGGAAAACAAAGGCAGGGGAGAAATTTTGACTTATATATATGATACATACACATACATCAAAGAACAATATATCCTGAATATCATTATGATCTACTTATTAAATCTTCCTTAACCCTGTCCTCAGGGAACAGCTAGATTGAGAGTATGGTTTCCAATCATCTACATCTTTTACCTTAACTCTTACTTCCAATTCTAAAGGGTTCTTGGCAATGTTTTTAATCTACTGTATCACTCAAATTGCTCTTTTTAATTTGATGAAGGGGGAAAATAGGTTAATAGGATTTAAAAAGAGGTAAGATGTATTCTTATCTTTCTACATTCCTCTCCTAAGTAAACCTCATTTGTACTTTGGCATCACCTCAGCAAAATGGACCAACCAAATATTCTTGCACTAGCAACAATGAGAAAATGTATAACTGGAATTTATTATTCTATATAGTTAGTATCTGTTTCATTTTACCCAGGATTTGAATCTTTGAGATAAATTCTTTAGTACTAGTACTTTCTGCTAAAATAAAATTCTCAGGACTTGTGAATGTAATGACTTCTGAAGGCATTGTTCTCCTCAATCCTTGGTAAGCTCTGGATAGTACACTTACTCTAGGGTTCATGAAATATACTAGAATTAAAAATTGTCAAGCATAATACTTATAATTATATAACTGTTGTGATGGTTTACATGTATTGTGAGTAAAAAAAATAGTGAAAAAAAATAGAGAACAATTGCAGTATTTTTGTATTTGATCATTCTGGTCATTTTACCTTGTAATTTCTTAGTAAAAATACTTTCCAACTCAAAATTATGTTTCCTTTAGAATAATAATCATCCCCATAATATTATTCAGGATATATAGATAACATTTTAAGGTTTGCAAATCTCATAACAACATTGGGAAGTATATGTTATTATTATTCCAGACTTTACTGAAGAAGAAATTAAGGCTAAAGTTAAATGACGTGTGCAGGATTAAATGCTAGATTTGAACAGAATTTGAATTCAGGTCTTCTCAAACTCAAGCACACTATCTATTTTGACATCAACCTCCTAGAAGTATTCACTATCCTTAGCATATAGTATGGATGATGATTATGTATTGTCATCCACATTTTCATTTAATTTAATTCTCTGTGTGTGCAGCAGCAGAATTTTTGAGATCAGTAGCCAGGCTTAAGAATATGAGTTTAAACTGAATTTTTCTCTAGGTCAGTTAAGTGAACCCCTTGGATACGCTAACAATTAATGTTGACCACAGCATCATGTTCTAATGCACTAAGATAACTGCCCCATTTTAGAAATAAACTGATTTAAAACAGCAACAACAACAACAACAACTTTCCTATATTGGGTGGTGAAGAAAACAGCAATCTCTCTTTTGATCATCCTTTTTTATCCTATTAACAACACTTATGACAATCAATAAATAGTTATGATTAGTAAAAATCAATAATGTTTCCATAATGCATTAAT
The DNA here is from genome assembly GCF_048593235.1 of Sminthopsis crassicaudata. Lineage (NCBI taxonomy): Eukaryota > Metazoa > Chordata > Mammalia > Dasyuromorphia > Dasyuridae > Sminthopsis > Sminthopsis crassicaudata. Next base: position 454,739,943 of record NC_133619.1, read on the forward strand.
GTTATATTGTTGAATAAAGAGATAGATGGATTGAAGGGTTGATAGTGCAATAGTAATTTAACATTCTGTACTTGTAAATCCATTAGAAAGTTTTAAGGTGATTCACAATCTAAAGAGGAAGCAAAACTTGTTCCTCTTAGAGATTTTTAAGGTGAACAACATGTAAAAGTTGAGAAGTGCTATTTTCATGTATTATTTACATGCTTTTATGTGTATGTACAAGATAAACTCTGTAATGAAGTCATTAGAATTAATCTAAAACAACCTGAAATTATGAAAATTTAAATTTAGGAGCTTTTGAATTTTTGAATGTGCTGTAATTGCAAGTACACCAAAATAATCTAAAGACAGAAAGTCTTTTAGAGAGATAATTATACTATTGTAATTTTCAACCTTAGCAGCTAACAATTTTAGAAAACTAAATATAATTCCTAGTTTATGCACAAAGATGTAAGAGAAACCTTGCTATATAGTATAACTATATTTTCATGTTGAAACCAAAATCCTCAGGACTACTCAAACTAAGGAGAAATGGCCCATTTCAGCATAAAAGTAAACATAACAACTTATTTCTAACTTTTGTTTCCTAAAGTTTGTCCACAAAAGTTTTTGTAATACTATTAATAGTTATGTTTTCCTATTTCTTTGTGTATCTCCAAAATTTCAATTATCTGATTGTATCATCTTATATGTCTCTCTCTCTCTCTCTCTCTCTCTCTCTCTCTCTCTCTCTCTCTCTCTCTCTCTCTCTCTCTATATATATATATATATATATGTATATTATCTATCTATATCTACATATCTATGTATATAAAATGGCATAATTAAAAACTAGGGGAGGAAACCTAACAATGTATCCAAGTTAAATTGTAAGGCAAGGATAGGAATATTTTTATTGTAAATATAACTTCAAATCTTGTGAGGGCTTGACATTTTTTTTCTTCCATACCTTTATAATCTTCAGGAAAACACAAGATGCTCCCATTGGAATCAGACCAAGAAAATAAGATTTTAGCAATAAGGAAAGTATTTCTGGAGTTTTTCCCCTTCTCTGCTAAAATTTTGTGAATTATAAATATTTAGAAAATGCAACCTGCTGTCCTAAAGTTAGTTAATTATATGAAGGAAAGACCTTTCTTGGAATCAGGGCCTTTGAATTCTTTGCCAGGAAATGGAGACTGAATCATAAAGAAAACTTTTTTTTCAACCAAAATTTAAGGGACTTTGTTTTTCAGAAAGCAAAAGTAAATATAATTGAATTATCACTCTAATTTTAAGAAACCATCGGACCTTTTATTAGAGATACAAGATTCCAAGTCTATTATATTATTGATGGTAAGATACCAATATCTATCAACTGAATAACATCATAACAAATCATGTTTCATACTACTAAAAAAAAAGTTTAACTGGGGTGTAGGAAAAAGAAAGTTTTTCAATTAAAGATACAATTAATTAGTAGTAAAAAGGAAATTAGTAACTGGAAGCACAGGTAGCAAAGATAATAAAGGGAGAGAAAATGAAGGATCAAAAGTATGAACTGTTGGAATATATGCCATCATACAACAAAAATTTTCATCAAACTTCCAGAAAAATAAAGGAAAAGAAGAAAATACATACTATATACACACACACACACACGCACATATGTATGTGTATATATATATATATAAAACTCCTTCATTTTGTGAGGACTAAAAGTCATGACCTATTTTTCAAATTTTGGAAACCTGGGATAATACCTACCCCAAAGATCAACAAGGTTTCTGGAATCTGTCTGCTTTTCCACATCCCAGAAACAGGGAGAGCTTTATATGTGAAAATATGACTATTAAGAATTCACAGATTATCTGAAACATTTGCTAATCACCCCACCCCCGTGCTAGAGAGAGAGGAAAAAGGAGAGGGAGAGTGAAAGCGCGAAGCATTGGGGAAAGCCTGCTGAGAAAACGTAATGCCCTTCCCAGGGCCTTAAGCTTTCAAACTCATCCCTAGCACTACTGTAACACTGTTGCAGCAAGAGGATAGAGTGTATACATGTGGAAGCTGAAAATAAGGGAGAAGAAAAATGTTAAAATATATGGAATTTAGCAAATTCCTATAGTCCTTTCCCCCTTCATCAGAGAATCCTGTGTTTATGCATGCTGGGTGACATAAACCTTGCTGAATTTCTGCATACTGCTGTCTGAAACTCACAAAGAGCCTCTAGGTCAATGGGAGGGAGGAGACAGGAAATAACACAGAGAAAGAGATAGCTATGGAAAGAGATGGAGAGATACATAGTCAGTAGCCCCTGGGATGCTAAGCTTATATATAATGTGAGCTGTAATAGACATCATTACATCTACTATCTACTACAAAATGCCTTTTTATTCAAAGGCAATGAAGTTTTTGCTTTATAAAGACAAAGTACAATAAAAGAAAACAACAACCTTTTTTCCTCTTCCTCCTCTGTGTTCCATACCTCCCCACCTTTTCGGGAAACAAAACATAAGGTGGATTTTTTTTTTTTTTTAATTCTTTTAAATCCCACTGTTGTGTTCTATTAAATAGACAAAACTCGGCAGGACAACAAAGGCTTGATCTGTAGGAGGAGGGAAGGTAATAAAGAGAAAGTCCTCTCCAGAGGGTAATTAATCCTCAATCATTCAGATGAGAAGTTCCCTGTTAACTGTTAAGGTTAATATTCAGGTAGCTTATCTCTATTTTCCTTAATAAAAAAACAAAAAACAAAAAAAACAAAAAAAAACTTATTTTAAATTAAAAAAAAAACAACCTTTTTTTTTTTTTTTTTTTTTTTTTTTTGCAGAATGTTATACTATTAATTGCCAATTTGCATATGTGTGCAGCTGCTGTTTTGGCTCCGAACTCAATCCGATAAGCTTGCTGGAGGTATCGCAGAGCACTTGGCAGCTTTCCTATTTGAAAAGAAAGCCTCTTCCTAACTACAGAACAGCTGATAGTCTATCAGCGATAGACCCTGATGGCGTGAATTACAATTACACTACTTTTCACACTAAATCTGGGTGATAGCTACTTGGAAAGAAGTTTCATCATTTTTTACCACAAACTGGAAAAAGAATTACATGGTCATGCTGTGCTTTTAAAGGCAGTTTGGTTCACTTTTGTCTATTTAACACCTAATTCCAAGAAGTCCATAGGCATCTAGAGATCTGAATGGTGCGTAATGAATTCACTGTTTAGATTGAAGATTTTTTAAATCTACCTCAAATTACATTTATTAACAAGGCGACCAGGAAGTGTTAAAGTTGTTAGACGCTTCATTTATTAAATAATTTGTGGGTATTTTCAGTTGTCATATCCAGAGTCATGGGGTTTGCTTATTTTTTTTAATTAGCAATCCAAAACAATGCTACTGCAATTTAACAATTCATCACATAATCTTGGGCTCTTCAGTTCAGCTGTTAATGTTAGATAATTCAGATTGTTATTTTGATCTGTTTATAAATGATTTAGGCTGCATTGTGCTGGTAAGAGAAGTGCCGCCTGCAGTACTGAGCTAGGAAGGATCCTCCTCTCTTCTTTCTCCTTCATCCATAGAGCTCAGGGAGTATCATCGCTAGCTGTTTCATATATGTGTATATATAGATATATACATATCTATACACATAACTATATATGCATACATTATATATATATGTATGTGTATATGAGCACTATCTATATACACATCACACACACATATATATACATATACACATATATATGTGTATGAATATAAAGTTTTATATATATATGTGTGTGTGTGTGTGTGTGTGTGTGTGTGTGTGTGTGTGTGTGTGTGTATAAGGTAATGTATTAAATATCTGATGTAGAGTTTCACCTCCAGCTGAAGGAAATAAACCATGGGATGAGGGGAACCAATGATTTTAAATGTTTAAACTCAGTCTTTTGACTTATTAGTTTTTCCCTCTGCTGGTTGGGAACTTGGGAAAATATCTGAAAAAGAGCAGGAAAAAAATCTTAGTGCCAAAGAGAAATCTAATTATGATCTAGAAACAGCTTGGGAGGTCAGCAAGCATTATATTTACTCTTCATGGAAGAACCAAACAACAATCACAAACATGGAGTGTATATGTATAGGCTCAATACATATATAAAGTGTAGAGGCCCCTTAAAATAACTTCACTCCAGTTCTCTCCCCTCTAATCTTCTGGCCCTTAGATTCTCAAAATGAAATTTCATTTATAAAAACATTTACATTTATCCCCAAAGCAGAGGTGGAACACAGTAATCTTGACGTAGTTAACCCAACAGAAAATAGATTTTGTTTTCTTTTTTTAGTCATCTGCTTTATTAGACTTCTCACTCTCACAGATTATCCAAAGACTACCCATTGATTGATCGCCCGTAGAGCTGCATTTGGTGTAAAGAAAAACCTCACAGCTTTATTGGCTCCCAGGAGACAAAACAAACAGAACAAGATATTCATATTAATGCAAACAATGCAACAAATGAGGAGGAAAAATCGCCACATTGAAGTGAGCCAGTGGAAGAGATTTGGAGACAAGTCCAGCTGGGTGGCTTCTGGCCCCAGTCACCCTTCAGACCTCTTGCTTCCACCCAAGAACAGTCCCTTGGGTTAGCAGCTCCATTTACCCTGGAGGCCAGCCCTGAATCCTAGGGAAAGGTTATCGAGGAGGAAATGATCATTGCTTACTGGACCTGGGCTAGGACAGATGGGAAGGGTCAAGGACTCCCCTTCCAAGAAGTAATACACAAAGCTTCTTTGTCGCAATCTCCACTGCTTTCAATTTCTTTTATAGGTGAAATTTTCTCATTCTCTATGGATCTTTCAGTGAAGTCTCTGTAAATGTCTTGGGTTAGAACTTCCATCTTCTGTCCACTTCTCATTCTCCTTCTCCAAAACTAAACACAACCATCTTTCTTAGCACTGGAATTATTGGGAACTTTGGAATCAAAAGATCAGCTTCTCTCCCAGACATAAAGAAAATCAACCAATCAAAAAGCATTACATTTTGACCATATGCCAGACAAGGTGCAGACAACAAAGAATAATCCTTGTCCTCAAGGAGCTTTCATTATATGAGAGTAAGGGGAGGCGGTAAAGAAAGGGAACTTATATATAGATAGATAAAAACAAAATATACACAAAGTAAACACAAGGCGTTTTCCCAGGGGGTAGTGCTTGTGAGTGGAAAAAGGAAGGGAATCAATATGTTAAGTGTAATATTTAGGGGACACTCCTTGCTATGAGAGTTCAGAGGAGGGAAACATAATTGTTGGCTAAGGATATAGAAAGAAGGTAGAAAATACTGGCAAGAGAGAAGGCATGTGAAAAAATATGTTGTACAAAACATCGTGCCAGTGAGCTAAAAAATTATAAGATATATAATAACACTTGACCTTAAAAACTACAAAAGCACAGTAAACTGGAACAAACAGAAAATTTTCATGGACCCTATCAAAGGTGAAGAAACATGTAAAGAGGATCATATAACAGAAGGAAAGCTACAGAAAAAAAATTCTGAAGCAGCTATGGGAAATTTCTTGATAATTTTCAGGTGACAGTATATATCTCATTGCACGGAATTTACACTCTTTATTAGAAAATGAACCAGGCTTTAAAGAACCCTCCTATGGCATACTGGACCTTAGGAATAAAAGGAATCAAAGAAGAGGTTTTGTTTTTCCTCAACAGCAGAGTCTTACAACAACACATCAGCAAACAAGGTATCAGTTATAACAAGTATTTCCATGTCAACATAATATATCTGTTCTGCACATTCACAACGAAATAACAATTCTAGTTTATATTTACTTTATTTGGAAATAAATTGTGACTTTAAAAGCATGAGAGAAACTAACTGTTCTCTGTGAACTCTAGCAATACAGTGGTAGAAAAACAAAATGCCCATAGTAAAGCCCTAAAGAAAACAACAGCAATGTAATGGGTGTATGTGTGTGTATGTATGTGTAATGGAATCACAAAGCTGTCATTCGAAAGACCCATGCTCTTGGAGTTTCTTATGATATGGTTAAAAAAACAAAAAACAAAAACAAAAAAACCCAAAAAAACCAAAACGCAAAAACTTTTATTAAGCAAGCTTTGCCATGCCAGTGTTCTAACCTCTCTCTTTTAAGTAAATTCCTGGAAGTTAGGTGCATAAGATGCCCCTTTATCACTTTCGCTACTTAATTCTTGGAGAAAATGTTTTGTATGGTGATAATAGTTTTTATAAGTTTTTTTTTCCACAAATAGTTTAATGAAGAAAACAAATGGCATAATGATATGCCTTATTCTGAACTGTAAGACTAACATGGAACTGCTTTAAATCAATTAGATCAAATGGATTGGTTCAGAGAAAATTTTTATTCTGATTCAATGGTTTTTAGAAAACATGTAGCTTCACTTAATGTTTGAACTAATTTGCCATGGTTTTATTTGTTTATTATTTTCAACAATATTGGTTGAGTTTCAATTTCATAAAAATGCCATTTTCATTGGGTTCACAAATTCATATAGTTTGTTCTGGATTCTGGTTAATAGTTCAGTTGATTTATGGTTCAATTTTAAGGCTTTAAATCTTTTGGCCTTTTTTTTTCCTACCCAAGCTCCGATATTCTGTGCCATTTTATAAAAGACACTCAGCATGGAAGAAATATTTTTATGAAACTATCCACAGCTAAATAAGAGGATGGAATTTTGTTAAACTAAGTTTTACTCTTCACCAGACACAACTTGATAAAGATGATTATTTTAAAAGGCAAATTGTAGGAGACTCAATATCTCATTGACTAGATATCCCCTAATTCTGGAGGTTATTTATTTCTTCTTTATTTTCATTTCCAACCCCAAGTATTAGCTAAACCTCCTTATCTCTAGAATGAATTCCCTTTTGTTCTGATCCAGTTCTCTGTTCTGGAATCTTATTATAGAGGATGTGCCAGAAGTCTGTGCACTCATTGTTGTGATACATATTATCAGAGAGCTGCTGCATATAAATACATCTTTCTTATACTTAATATAAATGGTGAAAATGGCCTCCAGGTGCTTAAACACATTCATATGCATTATCTCTCACTTGCAAAGATAATTGGACTGGCCATTTTCAGTATAAGTGCATGGGACCTTTATAAAACCCCAAATTTCTAACTAGGGGGACATATGGAAAAACTGATTTCTTATCTTTTCAGGCTCTATATCTTGCAAGGTATTTGATATCATAATTTTAGTTATCCATGTGGGAAAGGACAAAGACATTTACAAAAATTGCAGGTAGACTTTTCAAAGCAAGCAGTAGCTTTTCTTGGCTTAAGAGATGACTCTTTTTTGTTTATTATTACCAAAGGAAAGTGGTGGATGGGGGGAGGAAAGAGGGAATCTCCTGGAATTTGAGCCAAGGTGATTTGTAAAAAAATAGAATTTTCTCTTGTTGTTGGTTGAATATCAGAAAAGACCCATAGCCAAACCAATATTCTATTGATGGCTTCTTTTATTTTTAACTTGGGGAAAGCAGTTTTATGGGCAAGAGGTAAGATTATAACAATCCTGGGAGTTTAAGTAATGCCATGGCATTCTGTTGGAATGGAACCTACCTGACATCCCAAGATAAAAAAGAGGTACATAAAGATGAAGCTGAAAGTTATATCTAAGTGAACTTCCCCCTCTCCCCAAGCAACCAATACATTCAAACATCTGATACAATGCTGCACTATATAGACTTGTGACCAAAACTGGGCCTAGAGAAGACTGCTTAGTTAACTTTACAAAAAAGTGAAAAAGAAAGGAAAGAAAAAAATAAGAGATATTACTGCATTTTGCTCCATCAAGAGCATATTCTTAGAACACCCATTGGTAACTTATTTTGCATTAGGATGACTCCCTATAGGATGAACTATAGTTTTTGTTTTGGGATGTCTTCTTGAGCCATAAGCTCTATAAAGATCCATTACTAAACAGACTTCATTCACATTCTGAATCTGGTTTTTGTCTCACACATATTAAATTTTACAAAACAGAAAGAAACAATAGAGCTTATTAGGAAAAACTTGTTTTGAATAGTAAATTAAGCATAATGGAAATAGACACATATTTTAACAAGCCTTTCTCCTTCCCCCCCCCTTTTTTAATCATTTAAGCATTTACATTTTTTTTTCAAAGTACTGCAATTTTCCCCTTAAGTCTTAAACTGGCACTACACACTTATAGCAAATGAGACAAACATCACTCTTCATATACTGAGAGAGAGAAATAATTACAATTCAGTAGGTTCCAAATGCACAATCTTTTGCAAAAGAGCTTAGACAGTTACATCTAGAATGAATTAACCAATTCAATGCAGTGTGTGCAGAACCTAAAGAAAATAGCTGGTCCTAGAACAGTATTAGCCAAGTACCAATTCTGTTTGATTTCAGTTTATGCCTTGTTCCCAGATTCATGAAATATATATAAAGCCATAGGTATGTTTGAGTTTGCATAATTTGTTATTAAGGGATATGCCCCAGGTGGAGCTATCTTCAAAGCCAAAATCCTTTCTTTATAAGTGGTGTCAAAGTGATGTATATATTAAAAAATCTTGGAATATTATCTCAGAAAGGAAGTAACAGCCCAATGAGCCATATGTTCAGGGAACCTAACAGGTTTCCACTAGGGACTAAATTTCACTTCACCTTTTTGTCCTTATGTGCAAATAAAAACTCATCTGTAAATATGCCATTAAAACAACCATGCAAATTAGTAAAGTCCATAGGCCTGAAAGAAATTAGGTTAGGCCCCAAAGAAACCAGGCTGTTGTAAGACTGAAATTTAATAAATATTAGAAGGACATTATACAACATTAGTATAGTACTAGGCATTTTCAAACATTACACTTAGATACATTCATATTTAGATCTTTGGTGAATAAATGACTGATAAAAATTATTGAATTGTTATATTCAGAGACCTAAAGAGTTTCTGAGTCTCCCTCAGGGTTTGGTACAAAGTAAACTCTATTCTCTAGAAATATTGCTATTTTAATACACTCAGGAACAAGGGGTTTGTCAAATAACTAACTTAACACATCTATTTACATGCACACAGATATACACAATATTAAACAGAGCAAAGGGTCTTCTTAAAAATAAAAAAATAGTTTCCTATTAGTATATATTTAGGCAAAAAAGTATTCCTGTGGAGACACCCACAATTTAAAGAGACTCACATTTTACATTATTGTAGCAGATTTTACAGTTTTGCAACCTTTCCCTTGCGAGTCTCATGTTTATTATATATTTTATAAATGTGCATGATATATTGGTATATTTAAGGTGTTAAGAATTTACTCCTCTTATTGGGTAGCTTTTCACATATTAAAGATTAATGTCAAAATCTCAGTCCAAATTTTATTGACATTTTTTTTTATGGGATTGATAAGAAAATCAGCAGAATAAAAATTGTTTTTTCCATGTTCCCTCTTGGCATGGGGTTAAAGGATAGTGTTGGGGAAGAGGAAAGACAATAGTTTTGTTATGCTAATTTAGACACCTGCTTATCTAAATACCATCTGACCTTAATTTGAAATTGATCTGTCCAGGGAACAGTGAGCTACTATGAATAGATCTGAAGAGGGAATTTGGAATTTCATTTTTTGCTCTACATACTTTATGGCCTGAACTTGTTCGGACATTCAGTTCTGATAATGCATTCAAGTCAACAGAGCCAATAAGTGATTTTCTTAACATAAAAGACAGTTTATGTAAATTTACAGTACTAAACAATATTTACACATTAATGGGAAGAGTATATAGTAAGAAAAAGCTTTGAGGGCAATAATGGGATAATAGCTGAGAAACATTTGACAGTAAACAGATCAGAGCTCTGCTTCCCGCCTCACAAGAGGAACATGTAATATTACAGAGGTGAAAGTTGAAGACATCTTGGTTAAGATGATTTAAAGGTTTGGCTGTCTGGCAGCTGAGAGTCCCAGTCTTTGACCTGCTTCTCCTAGAGAGCTGTCCAAGTTCTTGAAGCAGTTCTATATTGCCCTGGGCAAAAGATAGAGGAAGTGAATGTACCTGGGAGGGTGAAGGCAGGGACTTCTTTAGAATTCCTTTTTTTCATAATTACATTATCATGGCCTCTCTCCAGGGTTCCTACTATACTGGTGAGATTTGAAGTTGAAGAACAAAATCTGTATAAGCCAACCTTTTAGGACAAAGGCCTTTTTGAAGGTATGAAAGAGCCTTTACTTTTTCGCTTAGAGATGAGGGGAGGGGAGAAGTGTGCTGCTGGAACCCGCTTTCCTCAGGGTTTGGGGGTCAGACCCCTAGGGCCCTAGAAGAGAGGTATCTCTCATTCATTATCAGGTTATTTGTATTTTTGGCTGTCCTTCAGAAAGTTATTTCAGAAGGGCGTCTAGTACAAAAGTACTGTGCAGGATCTTGTCCCAACACTACATAGAATCTATATGATGCTCCATTCTCACTCCATTCCTAAAAATTTACCGGGCCAGAAACGTGATGTTATTTGTCACCACAGCAAGATTAGAGTCCGGGGTTCGTATAGATTTAGAGGCGGCGCTAGAATTGGTTAGCAATGAGTCCAAGGATGATGCACTTCCACTACTTGTAGAAAAAAAAAAAGGCCTCTGGATCCAATGCAGTCCCCATCTCGCAAATCTTGCTGTAATCCAAATTCGTTATGAACCTGTTCTACCCAATGCGTCCTAAGCAGTGGAACAGTAGAGAGTAGGAGAAAAAAAGGAATCTTAGCTTGTTTTTTCAGATTACATTTAGCTACAAGTGTTCTCCACATGACCAGTATCTCTTCTCCTCCTGCCCCCCCAAAATCCTCAAAAAACCCCCTAATTCAGATTTTGCAAGGGGAAACAGTGAAGCTCCCCCTCCATTTGAAATCCGCGGGGGGTCCGCTGGCGCCTTTCTCCTTTCAGGCTGCTTGTGAACGGAACTCCAACTCTAGTGGTTGGGAGGCGCAGCGGTGTGCCAATATGTGGGGCGTGCTAGAAGAGGGGTAATAGCGACTGTGGGTGTGTGTGCACGTGTGTACGCGAGCAAGCGCGCATTTTAGCCAAGAGATGGGTAGTGGTCTCTGGGTTCGCCTCTGCCACCGACTGGAAGGAAGAGGAGAGATGGAAAAAAGAGAGGTGCCTGTGTATGGGGGGGGGGAGGTGGAGGAGGGAGCATCACAAGCGAAGAAGGAGGGAAGAAGCGGGAGAGAGGAGGAGGGGAGAGAGAGGGGAAGAGAAAGGAGAGAGAGAGAGAGAGAGAGAGAGAGAAGAGAGAGAGAGAGAGAGAAGAGAGAGAGAGAGAGGAGAGAGAGAGAGAGAGAAGAGAGAGAGAGGAGAGAGAGAGAGAGAGAGAGAGAGAGAGAGAGAGAGAGAGAGAGAGAGAGAGAGAGAGAGAGAGAAGAGAGAGAGAGAGAGAGAGAGAGAGAGAGAGAGAGAGAGAGAGAGAGAGAGAGAAACAGAAAGACACAGAAACAGAAAGACAGAGAATGAGAGAAGAGAGAGAAACAGAAGACAGAGAGAGAAAAGAGAGAGAATAGAGTGTGTGAGAAAGGAGAGAAACAGAGAGAGACAGAGAGAAGAGAGAGAGAGTGTGTGAGAAAGGAGAGAGAGAGAAACAGAGAGAGACAGAGAGAGAGAAAAGAGAGAAATGAGAGAGAGAGAAGAGAAAGGAGAGAAAGAGAGTTTGTGTGAGAAAGGAGAGAGAGAGAGACAGAGACAGAGAGACAGAGACAAGAGAGAGAGACAGAGAGAGAGAAAGAGACACAGAGAGACAGAGACACAGAGAGAGAGAAGAGAGAAAGAGAGTGTATGAGAAAGGAGAGAGAGAAACAGAGAGGCAGAGAAAGGAAAGAGAGAAGAGAGAGAGAGTGTGTGAAAGGAGAGAGAGAGAGAGAGAGAGAGAGAGAGGAAGGAGAGAGAGACGAGAGAGAGAGAGAGAGAGAGAGAGAGAGAGGAAGGAGAGAGAGAGAGAGAGAGAGAGAGAGAGAGAGAGAGAGAGAGAGAGAGAGAGAGAGAGAGAGAGAGAGAGAACAGGAGGAGAGCGCGGTAGGCAGGCGGAGGGAGGGTGATTAGCATGCAGCAGCGCTCGCAAGCCCGGCTCCATTGTTTTAACACCTCCCCTCTCCTCCGCGCCAATCTGTCACCGTTCAGCAGGCGAACGCTGCTGCCTCAAATGCTGCTCTTCTCAAATGAGACGGATAATTAGTTGGCCCGCACGAATGCCGCACTCTTCTCACCCCTGATTGCTATCACCTTCTTGCTCCTGGCAGTTTTGACACCTCGTAATCAGCTGCTGCTTTCTCTTTTCTTTCCCTACTTCTGCTTCCCTCCCCCTTCCCTCCCCCCTTTCTCTTCTTAGATTTTTTTTTTTTATTATTTATTATTATCTTAAATGCAATCCGAGCTCCCATTTGGTCGGAGCCTCCACTGAGTTAACCTTCTTGTATATATTTATCTGTGTATGTATGGATAATACACAGAGGATACAGAAAATGGGGCGATGGGTGGGTAGTACGTGTGGCGATGCTGATGGTGATGGGGGGCGGGTAAGAGTTTGTTTTTCAAGAGAGAACTTCCCTCCTCTCCCGCCGAGGAGATTTGAGGGGGGGAAAGGGAGGGGTTGGAGCGGAGGAGAGTCGGGGAGAGACCTCAATTAATGCTTTAAAGATCTCTTAGAAATTAACAAACTGGGGAGTCTCGGAATCTGTCAGAGGCGTGTTTTCCCCTCTCTCCTCTAACGAGCATTGACAGTCTAATTACCGTAGCTACAAGCAGCTGTCGAGGCAGCAGCCAGGGAGAGAAGGCGCCACGGGCTGTGCCCGGCCCCACCGCCAGCCCCTGCACCCAGCGGAACGAGCTGCCAAAGGCTGCCCGACTGGCTGGACTTCGGGGTGGAGAGAAAGAAAGGCCCAGACCCGGGGGGTCAGGAAAGCTTCGGAGACCACCAAGGCGGACCTGACATAGGCAGCAGCCGGGCTTATTTCATTTTTAAAAAATTCCTTACCTTGAAGGTTAAAAGACATGAGGAAAAAAGGAGGGGAAGTGCGGGGGAGTGGGAAATTCTCTTGAGCCATCCCTCTTCCCTACCTCGACCCCCTGTCCCCACCTCCCACCCTCCCCACCCCCCGTGTTGGTAAAATAACCACCCAACCCAGGGCTGAGGAGGCGGGGTGAGCCAGGCTCAAGTGTAAGAAAGCAGATGTCCCCGCTGGCAGCAGCCTTAGCCTCCAGGGAAAGCTGTCGGGGGAGGGGGTGCCTCCCGAGGACATTCACCTCCTACTTCCCAGGCATCCCGCTCACAATTACCTCGCCTTGGCGGGGGTGGTTTTTTCAGACTCAGCGTTTGGCGAGTGCATCTTTTTTACCTGGGAGCGGTTGTTACCCGGCCACGCTCAGCAGATGCCAAGATGCATCCCCTGCACGACTCAGTTAGGAAGGAAGAGATCTGGAACCTTACCCACTCCTCCCCTTCCCGACGCTGCTCTTGCTGCTGCTGCTCTTGCCACCGCCACCTCTGCTCAAGCGTGCTGCTCCCCAAACCCTGCAACTAACCTCTCTCCCTGCAGATGCAGAGCTTCCAGCCCGCCTTGGAAGCGTGGGTCTTCGTGCTGTGTAAATGTGCACTTGCAGGGCCCCAGAACAAGAGTCAATAAAAAGTTGCCTCTCAGCCTCTTTTCCCTACCCTCTTACTGGGATCTCTGAAGGGATGGGACAAGAAGGGGTAGCTGGGGATCAATTTATTACGACCCAAATAAGTGGGCAAAATTTATCTAAAAGGTAAAAAAGAGTCTAATGAGGTTATTAACAACCTCCAAGTCTTTGTTCTTCTGAGGAAAAGGCAGGTATGTGTGTAGGGGGTCAGCTGTGTATGAGGAATGCCATTCTTTCTTTGAGCCACCTTTCTGGAACAAGTTAGCTCGGAAGCACACGGCAGATTACTCTTGCTGGAAAGAAAAGCTTGGAGAGTGGTGAATGTCAGAGAAAGTGGGGAACTGGCCCATAATAACCACAGTCGGGCATTTCCACAATTCCTTTGGCAATGAAATAAATATCTTAAGGCTTCAAAACCCCTCCATCATAAATACTGTAATAATCAACCTAAATTGATGGAGGTGAGGGAAATGTCAATTCAATCTCATTGGCACCTGGCAGTAGTAAAGGGGCTCTCCCATTCTATCACATAGATGAGATTCTATTGTTATATTCACAGTTCCAGGCTGAGATTCCTCAAAACCAAAATAAAGAATTAAAATATTTTCATAAGACACCTAGCTTCAAGGTCGCCGAAGAAATTCCTCTTCTTACATGATACAAATCTATTTTTTCACTTAATAAAATGGGAAAGGAACCTCCATGTAGCTCTTAAAACACGAGAGCAAGGAGATTAAGTTAGAATGGCTAGTGTGTTAGAAAAGGTAAACTTAAGGGAAGCTTCATTTTAAAGTGCTGTAATGCATGTTTTTCCCCTGAAAGTCTTAAAACCGTGTGCACTGACAAAGAATCAGGCTGCAAGACCCATACAGAGATAATGCTTTAGGTATAATAGTTAATATTCTCAGCTAAAATACTGAAAGCTATGGCTGTCCTTTTGAGAATAAATCAAACTCAAAATAGTTCAAATTCCTTTAGCATGAATGTGATCTTTAAAATGTCAAGTAATAAATATAATAAAATGCAATGGATAGCATTGATGATACTTTTCCCAGGATCATTACCCCTTCATTTGGTTAACAGAAAAAAGCAAGTATTTAGAACTTCATGATAAAGCTAAAATCTTTCATTACAAATAGTATTTCCTACAGAAACAAAATGCATATTTCTTTTGTTAATATAAAACACTGTATAAGTAACAAATTTAATATTTAATAATACTTCTGCCAAGAATATATATGCATCATAAAAGAAATCTGTATAGATAAATTACTGATTACCAAAATAAAGTTAATCAAGTTATTACTTGTATTAGAAAAAAATGTATCAAATAATAATACAAGTAGACCAAAGTAAAATTTTTCACCACCAGCCAACAAATGTCTAAATTTGGCTTTTGACTCTGGATTTTTATAATGCCCATTTGTCTACTGTAGGTCTATCTGAAAAGATATTCCATAAATATAAATATTTTAGGTATTTTAACAAAAAAGGAATTTCTTATAAATATCTGACATTTTCAAATGAAAAATATCTAACTAGTAATCCAAGCAATATGCTTAGATATTTGAGGTTATATTTGGTTATGATTATATCACTCTTTAAATATATAATTAAGTAATAGTGACTTCTAGTAATGACACCTTAAATATGAATATACTAAATTACAGGGTTTTCTTTAATGAGATGATCTTTTAAATGATTATAAGTTTAAAAAACAATCTAAACAAACACCTAGAGCAAGAATTGCATTATAAATGTCCATTATAAAAATTTACATGAATTTTTAAATTTACAATCAAGTATTTATTGGATTACAAACCAAAAATCATTGCATAAAATCCCACATCCAAGTCTGTCTTAAGACTCTCCATTAAAGTGTGAATTAAGATGCCGAAGGAAATCCCCTGTGGAAGTAATTGATGGTGGGAAAACTGCTTGACAGAATTCACATACTTGAGGTATGTGCAGTTCTGAGTCTGTACTACTTAGTGCAAATAAGTCATTCTCTTGATTAGGGTAAGGCTTCCAGAAGGGCTGTAAGGAAAACAAAAAGTTATTTTACTTTTTTTGAAAAATTAATCTGACATATTTTGAATAAAGTTAGCTGCACATGTTTCAAACCAATACTAAAATCAAATTATTCTTGGGTTAAAATAGGCACAAGAATTAAATCTGAATTTATATTTTCTTAAAAAAAAAAAACCTAAACATTGACAACAATATTTAAGAAATATGTATATATATATTCATTCCTACCTTTATATATTTAGAAATCTTATAGATTAAATAGTAATCTTTTTAAAACACCCCTATTATTATAAATAACTGCATCAGTTTTTGACGAATGATGATAATCTGTTATTTTGGAATTTTCTAAAAATTCCACATTTCTTATTTGATTATAGAAACCTTAAGCTACAGTTCTTTTGATATTATCTGGATAAAGTGGACATAAACACATTTTTCTAGGGCATCAAAAGCAAATTGTAAATCAAATTTTGTCTTTTATAATTAAATAGCAAGTTTAAAAAAAAGTATAATTTAAAATAATCCATCTAACCTTTTTTCCCCTAGTTAAATTAGATTTTAAAAAATCTCATTGCTTTTTATTTTGTAATATAAAATATTTAAATCAAGCATATAGCAAAAGCTGATATCCATTATATAAAAGCATATATATTTCTGCCACTCTTCATTCTGCCTTGGTTTGATTTTGTTAAATGTAATTAATGCTTCTCTATTTCCTTACTTATATACAAAGCACACTTGTTCTTTCACCTTTAGTTGGCCTAGAATAAAATTTAAAGTTTTTCTATGACTAACTGTCCAATTGAAGAAATGTAGATAATATTCTCAAAATGATTATTTTTAACTACAGTCACATCTATAAATAATATACAGATCCTTCTTGTAACTAGGAGGGGAAGAAATATTGTGACTCTTATAAAGGGTAACAAATTCCTTTATTTTTTGAATCTTTGTTAGGTTTTCATCAGTTTTTTTTTCTTTTATTTTTATCAATATGAGGGGGCCTATTATTCCTAAACTCATGTACTTTGAGAAGAGAATCATATGCTATTTATCAAGATGTTAGGGTAATCAATTTAAATAGATCATTTATGCCCTATTACCAACCTTTGTTTAGAGTGTCATAAGACCTTAACTGATTTACAATCAGTCTTCCTTGTCCAGTCAGCAATCTATTCCCATAATTAAGTTCTACGGTACTAATTGTTAATTTCATGTATTATTTCATCCTCCTCTACTAACAAACAATTAGTATAAATAAACAAAGTCTATCTAGGAAGTGAGACACAAATTTCTAAGTTACTATTTAGCTACCTTGATAAAATATTTTTAAAAATAAATTTCTCTTTGTAAGAAAAGTTGTTATGATTATATGACACAAGTGGAAAAACTTGGTTAATTCTACTTGGCAAAATGTACATATTCTTTATTATGCAAGTTTAGTTCAAAAGAGTAACCGATTAAAACATTTAAAAGTAAAATACAGGGGTTTAGAAGGAAAAAAGGATTAGACTAAAATTTTGTGTGTGTATTCAGATCTCTAAAAAAAAAAATGGACTTAGAAATTATAGAATGTAAGTGTTTTGAGAATAAAGACTGTTTTTACTTTTGGAGTTATATTATTAGTGCCTGACACAATGTCTGGCACATAGTAGGCGCACAAGCTTAGATTTTTACTTTTCTCTCAAAGTACTCATTTGTTATTGTACTCTAAGCTAAGGAAGCTACAAGTTGGATTCATTTTAACATTAAACTCATTTTTGAAGCTATATTTTTGACTCACTAGAATAAGATAAAGAAAACAAATTCATTTACTGGAACAATATGTACAAATATTTGGTATTCTGACAGTATTCAGCCAATAAAAATGCCTAACTTAAGTTATATTGTTTAGTGTAAAATTACTTTTTGAAAAGATTTAAAGAAATTTCTTATTGATTGCTACTTAAGAGATACAATTTAAATAGGCTAGTATTATTTTCCTGTGTACAAATGCAATAATTCATTTTTAATATAAAGATTGAGATGAAATATTATTTTACTCAAATATTCTAATGTGACTCTCAAAAGAAAATAATTTCCTTACTTTCCTGCCAAAATATCAATTATCTAACCTTATGCCCCATGTCTTGTGACAGCTCAACACCAATTCTCCTACATTTTTTTAAAGCTGCATACTTCCCCATCAACTTGTAATCACATACCAGCTGTTTCACTTGCTGTAGTATAGAAAGCAAATGCACAATGCAGGGTGCCATCTACTGAAAAAATGAATGCACAGACTAACTAGTAAAAGAACAAGCAGACGAGATAATGGAGAAAAAGGGAAAAGTAACAAGGATTAGAATGGATGTGCTTCACAGCTCCACAGGAAATCTACTAGTAATAAATGGAATTGTTTAATTTATTTCACTCTGTCACAACTATTAACTGAGATATGATCTAAAATATAGAACAAGTAGAGAACTAAAGTGAGTTTGTAATTAGTATCAGTCAGCTAAGTGAAATATTCTAAGTGCAGTATTATTGTGAAAGTAAAATACATTACAACTTTCTGAATATTTTACAATACCATAATCTAATTTATACACTAACATTAAAGTTCTGTAAAGCCAGAGGTTTATTCATTAGCCAAGCTTTTCTGAAAATAAATTTCTTAAGGCAAAAAACAGAAACTAGGCTCCATTTTACTAAACAAATGCCTGCATTCTAAAAGAGATTCACATCAATCTGTATTTTCATGAGCTTCTGTTTATTATTATTTTTGAAATTATAGATTGTCATAGCCTCCAGGCAGTTTTAGAAATTTTTTTTTTTTAAAGAAACATTCTGTGACTGAACCTAAATTTGAAAGGCAGGGTGAAAAGGGGTTTAAGTAGTATGTATGTAGGCTTTTAAAAAGATTTAAATGAAACATGAGATTAAAATCTCAAACGTGTAGGGACTACTTAAAAAGAATGGAAATTCATAGTTAATGGTTAAGTCTGAATGTGAAATAATGAAAGCTCCCTTACAACTCTCTAACCCCTCCAATCCCACAACACTACAATGCCTAGCACTATGTACCTGAGAACTGGCATAGTTAAAAAAATAGAGATTTTCAGTATTATGACAAATATAAATATTGTAACTACTTACCATAAAATGGTAATTATAATTAATAAATGGGGTCAGCACACCCATATTTGGATTTTCTTTAAAAAAAAAATCTTTAAAAAAAAAGCCACAAACTTAGATTTGGGACTCTTCAAGATCCTTTAGTTCAGATCCCTCATTTTACAGATAAAGAAGTACAGTGACATTACCAAGGTCATACTTGAAACTGAAACACAACCCAGTTTACAAATAGTAGTACCTAATGAGATAGTAATCACATTATGAATTTATAAAGTTATAGCAAGAAATACATTCCACAGAGGTTAATATATACAAATGTCTACATACAAAATGTCAAGATATGTGGGCTATTTTGAAAATATGAATTATGAATTACTGTGGAAACAGCTGTATCTTATGCACCAAGTCTTATCTTTGGTTAATTACTCACTTAATATTAGAAAGGTATATCAGTATACGATTATCAATGTGTCAAAACATAATGTAATATTGACCAATGAAAATCAATTACCTGCTGTGGTCCTCGGACAGCTCTTCCTGGGGAATCTGCTGGTGCAAACAGTACCTTTGGGTCGTCCTGAATTTGAAGGAACTTATTTACATATATGATATCATGGTCTCCAGCTGGCAGACATGCTCCTTTATCCAGAGCTGTCTTGGTACATGTATTGATAGAGTTCGAAGGTTTTGTCTTGTCAGAAGTTGTGATGTTTTGCATTGCTGAAGTTATGAGATCAATTCTATGAGGCTCGAACAGAGCACCTTCTGGTTTCACAAAAGTTACTGAATCGTTCCTAAGGTCCTTCTCAAACTTATCCTGACCCACAGCCTCAGTTCTGGCCAGACCCATAACTTGGGGTTTGTCTGGAGTGCTGTGCAAGAAAGTAGAATCATTATCTGTAGGTGGAAACTTGACATTAAATTTGGAAAGTGACTCTAAAGAGTTGTCTTCCTCCTCTTGGCCCAGTCCTCTTGGTGTAACAGATGTGATGCGTGATGACCCTCTATTTATAACATCCTTAACTTGAGGCTTAAAAGGTTCTTCTGGTTGTTGCTCATCAGTTTTATCAGTACATTGTATAGGCATAGAGAACTGTATTTCTGTAGGGCAAAAAGATCACATTCAAGTTCAGTTTATTTTTGAAATTTGTGTTTAATAAAGTAGGTCCTGAGTTCTCTCAAGATTTTAGTCATTTTTAAGATAGGACAGGACTTTTTTTTTAATGTTTGTACTTACTACTGTTATTATTCAAGGAATATTAACCCATTTCTGGAAGGTAGCCTACCTCATTGTACAACTTTTATCATCCCTTCCATTTTCACCTAATATTCTTGTGTTTATTTAACAGTCATTACAATATCCATTATTTGTAGGAGCACTAGTTACAATTTTGTTCAATTATGGTGTTCCACACCATCATAAAACACCGACTTTACATGTACTTGAAACTTTTTGTCAGTAAGCAAAGCAGCAACTATTAATATATTTACTAAAAAAAATCATTAGAAAAAAACACAAAAGGGTATATATATATATGTATATACACACATATATATATCAAAATCCTATACATACTAATGGCCTTATTCCCAGATGAAATTACTGACAGTCATTTCTCAATTATTTATGTTAATTGACAGGCAGATACAGTGACAACCCAAAACTGTTGAAAAAGCTTTAGGATTTCTAATACTTCTTCCTAAATCTCCCCAAATTAGTTCTTCAGAAAGTAGAATATGTTCTTTTGTCATGTGAATTCCAAAATGAAACATATTTTTATTCCCATATTTTGGAATTCATATTATAAAATAAAATATTCTACCCTGTGAAGACCTTACTTAGGGAGATTTGGAAAGCAGTCCAATCGCCTTAGCTCTGCTCCAAAAATGTCAGGCAACCTAAAATAAACTGACCTTAAAAAAACTGTATTTAAGACAATTTCCTTGAATCAGATTGAGTACTTTTGCTTAAAGGGTCCTCTAATGTGATATATGTTCCACAATAGAATAAAAGTACAGGAGATACTGAATTATATAATGTACTACTATCAACAACTGTTCGTGTTGATTGAATTGAATGGATCATGATCTTTAGTTACTGTGGATTATCTACAAGCTTCAGATTAAAAAAAATTAAAAATAAGTCTATTGTTATTTAGTTGAAAATATTGTCAAAAGTGTATAGATAGCTATATTTCATCCAGAATACTATAGGGGGAAAAGACATTTAAAGTTACTTAAAGTCAACAAACATTTGTTAAATACCTGCTGTGTTCAGGTCATTCTATTAGCATTTATACAGGACATAGTTCTTGCCCTTATAGATCTTTAAGCTCAGTAACAAGAAACTTCACTTATACTTAGGTCACTTATGCCACCTATCTTGAAGCCACTTGAGAGCTAAGAAGAAGAAGCTCATGTTTTGAGCACTGTAAGGACTCTGCTCTAGGTATGGATGCACTTCTGGGCAGACAAAACAAATGCTACAAAGCCCATGAACTAAAGTTGATGAACTTAATTCAGGAGAGCTCTTCAGACTTTCTAGTCTTATTTTAGGCAAAAACTAATATCTGGCTTTCCTTTATCTGGTTTTCCAAGGTATAGTCAATTAAAAACAGAAAATTATAGGAGTAATTTTGAATTTTGGGTAGTAGCAGAAATCCTTATAGCAGTTAAGAAATGATGAAAAATTGTAAGAATCAAAAAATAAGAACTCAAAGTCCTACATTTTGAGATAATTCCATACAGAGTCTAATAGTCCTACCCATTTCAATATTGGGAATTTCTTAATTATATATATAGCATTGTAGAATAAAAGATATCCACAATTATGACATTCTTCCTCAAACCTCATTAAGAATTAAATGATGTTGAGTAGTCTTTAATAGAGCAAAGTACCATTCATTTTAGATAACATTTCCATCAAAAATGGTTACATTTTTAAAAATTGACACTTCAAAGGGTTTTAGTAATCTTGAAATCCCACTAACAGAATCTTCATTTTCTTAAAATCTCAGACAAATGAAGCTCTATGATACGTTAGTTTTTATTCTCTTATGCCACCACAAAGCAGAGTTCACACTTGTACTTTACAAACCTATGGTAATTTCTATTTATAGATGGCTAGAAGTATACTTTAGGATTAAATTTTAAGAGTATTGGATCTGAAATTCTTATTTCTTTCAAAGCTCAGCAAGTCATAAATCAATTCCTACAGGAAATCTTCCCTAATTCTAGTTATTAGTGCTCTCTCTCACCTCAGGTTATTATGCATATATTAATCTTTTTCTTTTTCTCCATTCTCCTAATAGAATTTAAGTTTCATGAGGGCATTTACATTGTTTTTCTCTTTGTAAACCTAGTGCCTAGCATAATACATCATACATTATGATTAATATATGTTTGCTGGATCTAACTAAAATTTGTTTCAAATCAAAATTAAAGTAAAAGCTTGGAAATTTTCTCAATCAGACTATAATTTTAATGGCAAGAATCACTTCTCTTTTGTTAGTAGACTGCATGGTATAGATATTCTTTAAGTTTGTTAACATAGCCACAATGTTCTAGCCATATAATTAATTTTTTCTACTTAACTTTTCAGAACTTTGAAGCTCCTAAAAGTCACTAACTCTCAAGCATGCCAGTGGCACTGAATGTTATGACAGAGAATGGTAGTATAATTGTCCACTGGGGGAATCTGAGTTCAAATTCTTACTCTTCTACTAAATCTCTAGGGACCATAGCAAGTCATTTAATCATATTAGAACTTCAGTTTCTTTACTGGTCAAATTAAGAGGTTGGACGAGGTGAGGAAACAAATCTAGTCCATCATATAATTTGACTATGCTCATACCATATTTAGTTGCATTCTTCAAGTCAGTAAAATTGCTTTTTGGCCCATTTTACTTTAAAACTGACTTTGGAAAGCAAGTAGAGGTACAATGAATAAATACTTTTGAACTTTAGAACAAACTATGAGAATCAGGTGAAAGTTCAAATTATTTTTCATTTTACTTCCTGTTTATATCTAAAAAGGAAAAAAGAAGCCCTCAATATTTACATGCTATTGAACCTAGGCCTCCTTCCTTACTTTTACAAAAACTGATCCCCATTTTATTAAGATATCTATTATTGTCATATTTACTCATATGTGCATGTTCCCTTAAATGACAGCACATTTGGGAAATGAGAAAGGTGAAGATATGCAATAATGAAAAAGAGAGAGAATACATACAATTCTAGAGGTAGCAAGATAAAGTGGACTGAACTTAAATTTACTGAAATAGGCAGTTCTTAGTGACTTCCAAGAATGTGTCCCCTTCTTCTGACAGTGGATATGATATTGGCAGGCAACTCTGAAAACTGGTAGCCTTATAATTCTGTAGTTGATAATACCTAAGCTCAAGTTCTGCCTGCATGGGGGATAGAGGAGGTAGGTCTCTCCCCGCCCCAAGCATCTGATCATGGGCAAATCACTTAATTTTTTAGTTCTCCAAGGAACTTTCTAAATATAGAGTTAGATATAGATGAGCTGCTAACCTGCATTGATAGAGGGAGTTTCCACACCTGAAGTTCTCCATTCTGAAGCAATCACATGTGTGAAGACCAAAAATTTGGCAATCTACAAATTATTCCAGGATAGCAACTAGTTTGCTTGAAAATAACAAAATTTTAAAATTTATATAACATGACAATCAAGAAATACAGGTGAAATTCTCATGTTGTGTATAATTTTTTAAAATTCTTTAGATAGCATGTTAAATATTTTCATCACAAGTTTATAGAGT